>NC_133657.1:63872502-64167466 GCF_009905375.1 Apium graveolens
AAATAAGTACAAGTCTTTGAATCCACAATTTAAAAGTTATTACAACCCAAAATGATTACTTGATAAATTTACAGTTAATTGCCATTATCTGCCACAAGTTATAATTATACATAATTGATTCTCAAAAGTAGATGGTCTGATCTACAATAGATCTACCTCTGCAGCTATAGCAGCTACAACATCAACGGGAAGACGCGGGACGCTTCCCACGCGCTTGCGCTGGGTCTGCTGGAGTCTGGCCATCTTTCCTAACTGTTGTTGTGTGATGAAGAAATAAAGCAAGGGTGAGCAGCAAGCCCACCAAAATAATATGTATAATGATTTACAATATATGAGCCTACTCATAATACTCATGAAAGTCTTGGTCAAAAGAAATGAACCAAGTTTGATATCTTAATGCGATGAAGTCGCAAAATATTCAGTATATATACATATATACTTTTCAAAATATTGGAAGTCCTCTTCCATGCATAATATACACAAAGTCCCAGTGTATAACTGTATAAAAAAAATATCGTTGCAAGGTGATCTCATATATCTAACCTTGGTTCAACGTTTTTCTGAAAATCTTTGCCATTCCTAAGACAATTATTAATTAGATATAAGTTTAAAAGATGAGGTTACCAAATACCCCAATATACTTATATCTTTCCCAATACTACTTGAACTACCACCGTTCAAGTTATAATCAGTTTCAAAAGTTCATCACATAGATGAGACTACAAGACAAGATTTGAATAGATTCAATCTTTGAAATATTATTGAATGAAATAAAGTTACGAGATACTTTATTTAGTCCCGATATATATATATATCCACATATATATATCTCTTAAACATTTCCTGGAACCTCTGTTATGTAAAGTATGAACAGAGTTTGAAACATCCAATGAATTTTGAAAAGGAAAAGAATTTTGGCATAAACCAGATATCTTGCTGATCAGGCAAGGATACCCATAAGTAACCTTTTCTACTAGTAGATGGACGAATTCCCCACTGGTCATCACCCTGGCCGCATTAGGACCTATGCTGGACTGCCACTCAGCCACTTATGCATTTGATGGACTCCCACTGAGCCACTTACACTATCATGGACGCCCACTGAGCCCATGTTGCTTATGCCGACTCAATAGATGGACTTACTTCCCGAACATTGGGTAAGTAATCAATTCATTTACCAAAACTGCAACCTTGTTGCGAATATAAAATACACCACAGAGCCGGATTCCCCAGGTTTTGAACGAGTATTTAAATCCCCTTTAAAAGGAAGATCTTAAATATAAAAATGAGTTTTGGGATCCGCTCTAACTTTTAAAAATCATTTTGAAGACTCGAAAACACTTTAAAGAGTGTTTGGAGTAAAGCTGATTTAATGAAGTAAATCAGTCCCCAGAATATTTAGAAAATGACTGAATATTATTATTTAAATAATATTCCCATAAAGAATAATCTTTTATAAAAACAATTGAAGTAGAAGTTTTAAAACTTATACTTGAAACGAGTATTAAATAACCAAAGATATACTTATATGAAAGTATTATCTTTATTTGAATAATCGAAAATAAGTTTGATTATTAACACCTTATTCTTTAATAAAATAAAGAATATATTTCAGCAAATAATCGGAGTCATAGATCCTCAAATGAATATTCAAATAATATTCATTAAATAATATAAACTGAGTCATAAGCCTTCGAATGAATATTCAAATAATATTCAATAAATAATATAAAAGAGTCATAAGCCCTCGAATGAATATTCAAATAATATTCAGATAAATAAATAAAAGGAGTCATACGCCTTCGAATAATATTCAAAATAATATTCATTAATAAAGTAAAAGGAGTCATAAGTCCTCGAATGAATATTCAAAATAATATTCAATAATAAAATAAAGTTAAAGTTATCGAATAAACCTTATTCGATTAATAGTTTTAAAAACTATATCCATATATATATATATATATATATATAAATAAATATATATATATATAATATACTCGGGAACATCGACTCCCGGTTTAGAAATATGTTCATCTTTTATCCCCTATACTAAGGGTATACGCAACTACTTGCTTATTTCTAGCATAGGTATTATGCAACTATAAGCATTGAAATCAACAGATAGATAACCAGATTACGAAACAGACATGCATATATACCATATTAGCATGCTCCAATATATCGCAAAATTTGCTAATAACAATCATGCAATATCACAAGATAATGCATATACATATATTTACATCACAACAACAGTATAACAGGTAGAAAACTTGCCTGAGCGACTGGGGGTTACGAATGGCTCGGGACGAGTCTGGTAACCTATAAGCAACAAGTAAGTTGGAATTAAACCAAAGTCACTTGTAAATCTATACTTTAACTAACTTAGACTCTAACGCTCGTTTTGCGCTCACTGATTCGCTTAAGTCACTCGGGTACCCTCGGCTCCACCATTTTTAATAATTTAACCTTTACGAGTTTTAAAGCGATTCCTTCGCGAGTGTCTTACCAACAGCCTAACACACTTATCATAAATGTTTCATACATTAATTAACCCTTTTTGGTCTTTACCTATGTTTCAAAGTAAGGCGAGGGAAAAAGTTTCGTTCGCGAAACGCCGTTACTTGAAACGGTCGTTTCTCCTAAACCGTGCATCGGAATCGAACGAACTACATATCAAAACGAAGCTCGTAACATGAGCTATCTAAACATGGCAGTGGTCATAATCTAGCAGGGGGTCCTCGGGTCCTAATGTTATGAACAAAACAGTCTAAAGAAAATCGGACGTTACGACGACTATGTTTACGCGATTACCAATATTTATACCACTCCAATTCTTTACCAATTCACTACAAACCACCCAACCATCATCAATACATCAAACACAACTTATATCAAGGCAAAGTCAGTCCATAATCTCAAGGTTTTCCAACTTATTCAACCGCAAACATGATCTACTAACCATAACTTAAGATTCATTAACCATTAACCAAGATTCATATCCAAAATCACCACAAATCCAACCAAACTATCTAACATACATGGATCTTGCTATACATACATGGATATTTCTATATATACATTAATCCATCCATAAACTCATCAAAACTCAAAGTTC
The DNA here is from genome assembly GCF_009905375.1 of Apium graveolens. NCBI lineage: Eukaryota > Viridiplantae > Streptophyta > Magnoliopsida > Apiales > Apiaceae > Apium > Apium graveolens. Next base: position 63,875,624 of record NC_133657.1, read on the forward strand.
AAACTATAAGTTAAAGGTGAAAGTTGTTTATACCTCCTTGAAGCTTCCTAACACAACCCAAGAGCTTTGAATGCCTAAAAGAACCTTGATCCTTGCTTGTATAACCTTAATCTTTCATAAAAATTCAAGAAAACTAAAGTTACTTCTTGAAGGTTACTATTCACCATCTTCTTCCTTGATTTATTGGAAGAGATTGTGAAGGAATTAGGAGCTTAAACTTATAGCATATCCATATCTATGTACAAGGAAGCTTAGATAATTACCTTGTGATTTAACAATGCTTGGAACTTGATTTTTGAAATTCTTGCCCTTGAAAAAGATGAAAAGCCGAGAGCAAGATGATGAGAATGAAATGATTTTGTGTTTTTTTATTTGTTTGGCTTAGCTTGGTTGTTTTTTTGTTTTGTTTTTGGTTAATTACCTTAATAACCTTATATTTGTGTGGTTATAAACCAACCACACCTCCTCCTTCCCTATGTCATGCTTACATCACATTGCTATGTCATCCTCCCTTCCTTGTCCTCTTCTCATTGGTTGGGTGACATCACTTCCTCTAATCCCTTTGCTTAACTTCCTAATTGTTTGCCTAATGACCGCTGATCTGTTATACGGTTCGCTTAACTTTCGTTTTCATTTATCGTTTGAGGGATCATACCCGGGATCTTATTACTTAGGTTCCCTTAACCTTTCTCAATATATTATATTCCTTTTATGATCCTCTCCTATAATCCTTTAATTTAAATCCTTTTTATCCTGTTACCTTATACTCAATTCTCTCCGTATCTAGTGGATTTTCGGGAAAAATCAAAGTGTTCGGATTTGGATTCTGACGATCTTTACATACACCTATATCCCATATAAAGTACTAATAAAATCTCAGAATATCCATATCAGAACCCCTACATAGTGTGGCATGAAAAGTTTTCTCATTCAGCAAAAACACTATTCAGAAGGGTTTCAAAAATTTTCCAAAAATTGGGGTTATTACAGTAAACATACTGAACTACGAATTAAATATTATTTTTCGCATGGATCCTACGGAGGGTTTCAGTTTTTTTTAAGATTTAAATTTACGTTTTCGTTGCGTTTATGTGCTAAAAACCCTTCAGGAACCTCCAATTAAATTGGAGGGGATTTGAATGGGTTACTATCATGTTCAACAGTCTCAAACCCTTGTGCTTCTTGCAAAGCACTATCACTTGAATGTGATTAACTTGCCTCCCCATAGCAGGATCATTGGTAATTGTACTCCTAGCATCAACTGCTAATGTAATATCTGCTAGGGTTTTGAGGGGAGTTATCCCTACATGAGGAACCTCCAATTGAATTGGAGAGGATTCAGATAGCTCCCCCTCAGGTGTACTACCCTCAAACCTAACAGCTTGTGAAGGTTGATTTGCACATGAAGGTGCATGTGAGATATCCATGGGGTCTTCAGTAAAAACTGATGAATCCCCCATATTTTTTATGGTGTCATCAAGGTCTACCCCAGCTATTATCCTCTTACCATCTGAATGTAGTGTCTGGGTGGTGAACAAGGTTTCTTGAACCAAGTCACTTGATTTAGCTTGCACTTGAGAAGTGGATTCAAGTGCTGTAGGTAGAGAAGAAAATTGAGAGATTAGAGATTATTGCTCAGATGTGAGTGTTGGCAGCTCCCCCTGAATGAATGAGGGAGCTTCAAAAGATATACCCTCACTTTGTGTGCCATCCTTATTTCTCCTACCATACACTTGAATTGCTTCAAGTGCAGGCTGTGCAGACTCTGTACAAGGTGCATTGGGGTGAATGCTCTTTTCATTAGACACACCATATTAAAAGGATGTATCTAGAGTCTGTTTAGTCCCCATTGTTACAACTGTATCCTTTTGGGAGGATACAGAGGTAGTATGAGTGGTCAGCTCAGATTTCTTATTCTTCTTTGATCTCTTGACCAAGGGTGACTCAGTTTCAGTTTGATCTTCACCACTCTCAGTTAAAACATTTAAGGTTACCTCATTTCTCTTTCTTTTACTCACCTCATCCTTTTGAGAAGATGAGGTGGTTGGTTTCCTAGCTACTAAGGGTTTTGAAGAAATGGTTTTAGCTTGGGAAGGCCCCTGTGGGTGTTCCTGTGTTTGTACTTCCACAGGTTCAGGGACCATAGTTGTGCTAGATTAAAAATTGGATCTCATATCAGGCATTGGGTAAGGGTAAGTCTTAAACCTCTCCAACATGAATGGAGTGAGTCTCAGACATACATCTACCTTGTTCTATGTAGTAAGTGAACCAAATATTATTTTAGACACTTGCTTACAATTTCCTATTTTAGTGCTATCTATACCATTTAACAAATGTATATCCGCTACTTTATGATTTAAAGTGGACATTATAAATCTAGGAAAGAAAATTTCCTTACCTCTAGCAGACAGGGGCATGGTCAGCCTGGTTGCAAGTTCTTCCAGGATCAATAGACCAACATTCAAGTGTCTGTTGTGGGCTATTGAGTACACCAACTTCTGCACCACACTTGAAATGTTGTCATACCATGTCTTCCTGCATGTGAAGGCCCTTACTACAGAATCAAACACAAAGGACCATTCCTTCCTTAAGTTTGTCCTATTCAAGCTTGACAAGTTGATTCTCCCACCATAATTTATGAAGTCCATAAACTCGGTCAGTTCATCCTGGGTTGGCACCTCCACCAAGTTTGCAGTTGGAAGACCCAATGATATGTTCACATCTTGCTCATTAAACTCAATTTGTTGGCCTCCAACTGAGCAAGTTACCACCAGAGATACAGAATTGTCATTCATTAGATTCCTTACCACATTTGTTGTCCAAAACTCATGCAACACATCTAGGTACAACACTAGGTTAGCAATTAAAGCTCCTACAAGGTAAGATTCAGACAGAAGTTTTAAAAACCCCTTGAAACTATCAGGGGCTTGGTTAGCATCAGTAAAAGCTAGGTAGTTTGTTCCTTTCTCTTGGATAGTTGCTCTAACAATATTGAGTGCCATTGTTGATTGGTAAGTGTGAATGGGTAAGAAAAATTAGTGATAAAGGAGTGAAAACGATAGAGAAATCGGTTTTTGATCGAAAGGCTAGGTCACTTGAGATCTCGAAAGTTAAAAGTATGTATATGTATCGAGATGTCAGGGTATTTATAGTAAAAGCAAATGACTTTTCGAGAAGTCAAAAATAAACGTTTGGAGTATACTTATCGAGAAGTCAATTTAAGAAGTGAAAAACATATCGAGAAGTCATTTTAAATTACTGTTATAGAGAACTAAAAAACTGACTTATCGAGATGTCAATTGATTTATTAAATTAAATTATTTTAGTTCTGAGTTATTGATAAGTCTAAAAATTATACTTGTAGAGAACTCTGTGAATTAACTCTACTAGAGAACTCCACAAGGACTTATCGATAAGTCATAATAAAGCTTATGGAGAAGTCACTCGAGAAGTCAGTGAATTGACTTATCGAGAACTCACTCGAGAAGTCTTAAAATGACTTGTCGATAGGTCAGTTAGACTTATCGAGAACTCAGTTCTCTGTATACTTTTTGATCAGCTTAATTCTGCCGTGTTAATTTTACATATTAAGGATGTATATTAACAACTGAGCAGTTTACTTAGAATTTGAAAAATTCCAAGCTAATTTTTTTTTTTTGGAAAATAAATATGCAGAGATTTCTGAAATATTTATAATACATATTTCATTTAATTTCTAATTAAATCAAACAAAAGCTAATTTATTAGAAATCATGTACCTGACGGATGATCAATTCAAACATCTGTTGATAGTGACAACACAGTCATATGCGTCGAGTGTATGCAAAAGGAATGTGGCAGCCTATTCAACTGGGTTTTTGAGAACAAAGAAGCATTGCCATTTCCATGCTATTATGAAGATATTAAAAGATGCTGGAATAGAGTAATGAAGCAGCATAGTATTAGACTTGATAGGTTTTGTTTTATTATCTTGTCTTATTACTGTGTAATCTTAGTGATATATAAACCAAGAGTAGCAAGTAGAACAACAATAAAACTAAGCAATACATTTCTCAGAGAAACATTTGTAAGTTGTATCCTTCAGCATTTCTCTGTAAGGTTAGTTCTTATTTGTAAGCAGCTATGAGCTACTCAAGCTTCACAGGGTTCTCTCGATATATATATATATATATATATATATATATATACAATTGAAAGTATTTCCTTTTTATAGTAGAATAATTCCTTTGACAATCATTCCAATGTGCAGATGTAAACTGGACTATCTGTTCTTTACCATTGACTACTTGTTTTAGTATACTGCCGTATCCTAACTCAGAAGCATCTATTTCAACTACTTTAGAAGCATTTCGATCAGCAAGGTGTAGACAAGGGATTTCTAGAACATGAGCTTTGATTTGTCGAACAATTTTGGTATGTTCAGATGACCAAGGGACGGGGTTAGTTTTAAGGCGATCATGTAAGGGCTTGGCTATCCTATTGATGTTTGGATAGAAGTCTAGGACATAGTTGAGACTTCCTAAAATTCTTTGGAGTTGGGTTTTATCTGTGATTTTATCGGGACATTTTGTTGCAAAGGTTAAGGCTCTTTCAATTGGTGTAACTATTCCTTTTGATATGTAGTGGCCAAGAAATCTTACTCGAGTTTGAAATAGAGAAATCTTGGATTTTGATATGACTAAACCATTTTTCTTAGATACATGGCAGAAAGTTTTAAGGTGTTTGAAATGTTGTTCAATAGATTTTGAAAAAACTAGAACATCACCAATATATACTATACAGAATGTAGAATAGTCATTAAATATGTCATTCATAATTTTTTGGAATTCGCTAGGGGCAGTTTTGATTCTAAATGAAAGGACATTCCATTCATACTGTTCGAATGGGACCGTAAAAGCGGTTTTATATCTATCTTTTGGGTGGATTTGAATCTGCCAAAATCCTGATTTTAAATCAAATTTGGAGAATATTACCGAAGATCTTAATTTTTGTAAAAGGTCTTTTTTATTAGGTATAGGGTATCGTACCCATCTTAAGGCTTTATTTAAAGGCTTATAATTGATAACTAGCCTCGGTGTCCCTCTCTCAATTTCAGCATTTTTGTTTACATAGAAAGCTGCACAGGACCACGGGGATCTGGATTTTGATATGATTCCTTTGGATTCGAGATCGGTGATTTCTTTTCTGCAATGTTGTTCTAGGTCGGAGTTCATTAGAATAGGTCTCGCTTTTGTTGGTATTTCCTTCTCATCAAAATCTTTTTCATAAGGTAAATCAATCATATGTTATTTTCTATGCCAAAATGCATTTGGTAAGTCAGAACAGAGTTCCACTTCTATTTGTTTTAGTAATTTTAAGATTTTTTCTTTGATAAAGCGGTCTTGTAACTGCTTCTCAATCTTGTGAGAGGAAAGGTCTTGTTTTAGATGGGATAATTGTATCTGTTCGCCTTGTATTAAGGCATTTATCTCGTTATTATATATAAAATATGCCTTTATTGTATTAAGGTTCTTTGTTTTGGGTTTTTCAAGAAATGGGGAGGTAAGTTTGGTGTCATGGGTTTTGAAAGTAATACCTTCGTAGGTGACAGTATAGGGGGTTATTAAATTTAAGAAAGGTGTACCTAATATGACAAGATGATGTATGCCTTTAACTAGGATGTATGACATTCAGTTGTTTAGATGAAACACTGCCAGCAGCTATTTGGGTTGTGGAAGAGGAGGCTTCAAGTCTACTAAGATGGTCTTTGATGGCTTAAACAAATTCTGGTCTATTTGTTTGAATTTGTTGTTGGCTTTGTCTAGAAACTTGGTATGGCTTAAAGAGGGGTTCTTGGTTATTAATACTTTTGGGGAAATATATTGTTTTTTGAATTCGGTCTTCAATTCGGTTTAGTTGACTTCCTATGCTATTTGGGTGGGTGTTTGTGTAATTAACAGCAAGGATTGTATTCCTAGTATTTTTTAGTATGTCATCATTTGGTCTCTTGATGGGGTGTGCCTCGATTTTTTCACTATGAACTGTTAGTGTGACATTTCTAAAAGGTGGGTGGTGTGATTCTATAGTTCTGCTACTTGTTTCCCAATGTTTCTGTTTTTGGCTCATGCTTCGAGTGATGGGGTTTAGGTAATTTGTGAATGGGAAGAATAAGTTTTGGTCAGAGGAGTAAATTTCCAACCAATCAAAAAATAACATTTGGATTTTGTTTTGGTTGAGAAATTCATAATAAATTTTTTGAAGTTGTGTCTTTTGTTCTTTGAAGTTGGTAAAAAACCAATTTCTTTTTTCAGTATTTTGAGGAAAACAGAACTCTTCACGAAGAAAAGTTTTATTGATTTGAAATTCTATTTCAATCACATTTAGCTCACCTGGCATTCCCATATTCTTAGTTATAGCAGAGAAGGTTGGGGATGTTGGTGATGAAGGGGAAACCGTGTTTTGGTTTGGTGGTAATTGACTTTGTTTATAGAAAGGGTGAGGTATATTGGAAAAATAATCCACACAATCCATAGAGGTATTGGGTATATCTGATGTAGAGTATCTTGGTCTTGAGGAAGTGTTAATAAGGGATATAGAGCCATAAGGGAGTTGTAATATTGTTGCCTACTGTTTCTCTGTTCTTAGTTCTTAACTTTTTAGCCAAGCCTTTGCCGAGTCGTTTTTCCTAGTTTATCAGTTATAAGTCCATAGGAGGCAGTAAACCCGTTTTCTCTAGGATTGTAAGAAAAAGCTTAGCCTACGTCTTTTTTGAACCTTGAACATGGATTCTGTATTCTGCAAAACTACATCTCTTTCAAACTCTTCCACTAGTACGTCCGACTCAAGAAATATTACACATAGTGAGGAAACTAACGTCGAAAACCTCCAAAAAACAATAGAGCGTTGGGACATCCCAAAAATCCCAAAAAGCCAAGTTTATGATACAAAATGGTATAGTTCAAGTTCTTCCATCAAAACCGAAGAAAGGGACATACACCTATCAAAATCATTCGAAACAATTCACCTTCTCACCAAAAGTTCCCTAGAAAAACTAGCAAAATCATACAATTACATCCATATAGGTCTAGTCCAAGTAGGAATTAAGCCCTTAACCAAAGAAGGATTAGACACCTCAATATTAGCCAATTTAAGAGATGCTAGATTCCTTGAGTTCAATGACTCTCTGTTAAGTTCCATAGAATCAAGTCTATGTAACAGACCCATCACTTTTAGTTGTTATCCAAATTTATCCATTTCTCTTAAAGACAGGAATGTTATTCATAGCATGACACTCCAAGTTAAAACTCACAACTATAAAATGTTAGAAGGATCAATTCCGGTTGCTTTAATCTTTCGAATTCATTACAAGGCAATAATGTCCATTGGTGATGATGGGCATAAAAATGCTTTCATCAAAGGAGAAACCATCCTTCTTCAAACTGATCTTTCAAGGTCTAACACAGTCATTCCTCGATCTATAAAATGGCATGACATTTCCCTTCCCACTGAATGGGTTTTAGAAGGGGTAGCTCGCCCTAGATTACCGGAAAGATTAGAACCAAACACACAAATACACCAAGTTCACCAAGATGACAATGGAAGAGTCACTCTTGCATTTGATCGATCATCCCGAGCCCCTTTTATTAGTTCTCGATATTCTGATGCTTCCTCAAGAACCTTAAATTTAGGAAGGATTTCTCAAATCCCTTCTATCATTAACACTTCCTCAAGACCAAGATACTCTACATCAGATATACCCAATATCTCTATGGGTGGTGTGGATTATTCTTCCAATATACCTCACCTTTTCTATAAACAAAGTCAATTACCACCAAACCAAAACACGGTTTCCCCTTCATCACCAACATCCCCAACCTTCTCTGCTATAACTGAGAATATGGGAATGCCAAGTGAGCTAAATGTAATTGAAACAGAATTTCAAATCAATAAAACTTTTCTTCGTGAAGAGTTCTACTCTCCCCAAAATACTGAAAAAAGAAATTGGTTTTTTACCAACTTCAAAGAACAAAAGACACAACTTCAAAAAATTTATTATGAATTTCTCAACCAAAACAAAATCCAAATGTTATTCTTTGATTGGTTGGAAATTTACTCATCTGACCAAAACTTATTCTTCCCATTCACAAATTACCTAAACCCCATCACTCGAAGCATGAGCCAAAAACAGAAACAATGAGAAACAAGTAGCGGAACTATAGAATCACACCACCCACCTTTTAGAAATGTCACACTAACAGTTCATAGTGAAAAAATCGAGGCACACCCCATCAAGAGACCAGATGATGACATACTAAAAAATACTAGGAATACAATCCTTGATGTTAATTACACAAGCAGCCACCTAAATAGCATAGGAAGTCAACTAAACCGAATAGAAGACCGAATTCAAAAAACAATAGATTTCCCCAAAAGTATTAATGACCAAGAACCCATCTTTAAGCCATACCAAGTTTCTAGACAAAGCCAACAACAAATTCAAACAAATAGACCAGAATTCGTTAAAGCCATCAAAGACCATCTTAGCAGACTTGAAACCTCCTCTTCCACATCCCAAATAGCTGCTGACAGTGTTTCATCTAAACAACTGAATGTCATACATCATGACTCAGATGAAGATGCTTTCATAAATGAAATACCCCAAGTTCATGACCTCCGACAAATGATTCCAAAATTCACAGCCCCGGACATTGGAGTTGAAAATAGACCTGAAATTTTAACCCAGTCTAAATTCAATGCATCCTCTGTTTATGAATGGAATATAGACGGAATGTCTGAATATAACATTCTAAATCTTTTACAACAAATGACCACGGCATCCAATGCTTATACAGCCCAAATAGGAACCCCAGACAAAGCTATAGCTGAATTACTCATAGCAGGGTTCTCTGGCCAATTAAAAGGTTGGTGGGACTATCAGCTTACCCTGAAAATCATCTTGAAATCTTAAATTCCATTAGGGAAGATGAAGAGGGAAAAACCATTTTAGATGAACAAGGAAATCCTATCCAAGGAGCAGTAGCACAACTCATTCTAGTCATAACACACCACTCCATTGGTGACCCTTCTCACCTGAGAGATAAGAATGCTGAGCTTTTACATAATCTCAAATGTAAAAAACTTAGTGATTTACAAAGATATAAAACTACTTTCCTTACCAGAGTCATGTTTAGAGAAGACTCGAACCATACAAATTGGAAGGAAAAATTCTTAGCCAGACTTCCAACCTTACTCGGTGAAAGAGTTAGAACTTCTTTAATAACTGAACACGGAAGCCCGATACCTTACAAACACCCTGACATATGGCCAAATCATAAGCCAAACACAACGAGAAGGCCTAAAGATTTGTCAAGATTTAAAACTTCAAAGACATCTCAAATGGGAAATGAAAAGATCAAAGCAGGAATTAGGTACTTTTTGTCAACAGTTTGACTATAATCCCAACAAAAGCTATTCAAAATCAAAATGTGATGGCGAATGCAAGCTATATCAAAGACCTTATCAGAAAAGGCCTTTCATAAAATCCAAAAATTTCTACAAAAAATCAACAGAACCGTTCTATAATAAACCTTTCTTTAATAATAATAATAAACCTTCCTACAACAAAAAACCTTTCAACAAAAATAAATTTACTAAACCAACCAATAAAGATATAACTTGTTACAAATGCGGAAAAAAGGGACACATATCTAGATTATGCAGACTTAATAGGAAAATACAAGAGTTAAACATAGAAGAAAGCCTATCCAATAAAATCTCGGCTTTACTCCTTGAATCTTCCGACTCTGAGACATCTGAAATGTCTGGAAATGATGAACCTCTTCAAATAGATGAGATTGCAACAAGCTCATCTTCCTCTCACAATTCCTCCTCTAAAGACAGACGAATCAACGTCCTCACCAGAAATGAGGAAAATTCTCTTAAAATTATAGAAAAGATAACTGATCCCCAAATAAGAAAAGAGCTCTTAGAAAAATTACTCTAACGACCAATTAAACCCAAACCAGAACAAAAACCTTATATTCTCCCATCAATAAAAACTACATATGACTTGACCACAATATTAAAAAAAACATAAACCCAACCAGAAATCCGTTCCAACAATACAAGATCTGTACAAAGAAATCAAAGAAATCAAAGAAGAATTAAAAATCCTTAAAGAACAACAGAAGATAGATTCTGAAGCTTTAAATGTCCTTCTAGTTCATGAAGTAGAAGAGCAAAATACTTAACAAAAATAACTAAGCAGTTTAAAGAATACCCCTGAACAAGATGAAGATTTCTTATATGAATTAAGACAAGTTACCTACCGAAAATATCTCATAAAAGTCAAAGTTGTCTTCTCAGATGACTTTATCTTAGATACCATTGCCTTATTCGATACAGGAGCAGATTTGAATTGCATTAAAGAAGAAATAATACCAAAAAGATTTCATCAACATACCAACGAAAAAATAACCTCCGCTAATAACTCAAACCTCAATGTAGTTAGTAAGGTTGATGCCTCTATCAATAATAAAACCTTCCAAATTAAGACATCTTTTCTCCTAGTTAAAGGCATACATCATCTTGTCATATTAGGTACACCTTTCGTCAATTTAATAACCCCCTATACTGTCACCTACGAAGGTAATACTTTCAAAACCCATGACACCAAACTTACCTTCCCATCTCTTGAAAAACCCAAAACAAGGAACCTCAATATAATAAAGGCATATTCTATATATAATAACGAGATAAATGCCTTAATACAAGGCAAACAGATACAATTATCCCGTCTAAAACAAGACCTTTCCTCTCACAAGATTGAGAAGCAGTTACAAGACCGCTATATCAAAGAAAAAATCTTAAAATTACTAAAACAAATAGAAGTGGAACTCTGTTATGACTTACCAAATGCATTTTGGCATAGAAAACAACATATGATTGATTTACCTTATGAAAAAGATTTTGATGAGAAGGAAATACCAACAAAAGCGAGACCTATCCAAATGGACTCCGACCTAGAACAACATTGCAGAAAAGAAATCACCGATCTCGAATCCAAAGGAATCATATCAAAATCCAGATCCCCGTGGTCCTGTGCAGCTTTCTATGTAAACAAAAATGCTGAAATTGAGAGAGGGACACCAAGGCTAGTTATCAATTATAAGCCTCTAAATAAAGCCTTAAGATGGGTACGATACCATATACCTAATAAAAAAGACCTTTTACAAAAATTAAGATCTTCGGTAATATTCTTCAAAATTGATTTAAAATCAGAATTTTGGCAGATTCAAATCCACCCAAAAGATAGATATAAAACCGCTTTTACGGTCCTATTCGGACAGTATTAATGGAATGTCCTTCCATTTTGAATCAAAACTGCCCCTAGCGAATTCCAAAGAATTATGAATGACATATTCAATGACTATTCTACATTCTGTATAGTATATATTGATGATGTTCTAGTTTTTTCAGAATCTATTGAACAACATTTCAAACACCTTAAAACTTTCTGGCCATGTATCTAAGAAAAATGGTTTAGTCATATCAAAATCCAAGATTTCTCTATTTCAAACTCGAGTAAGATTTCTTGGCCACTACATATCAAAAGGAACAGCTACACCAATTGAAAGAGCCTTAACCTTTGCAACAAAATTTCCCGATAAAATCACAGATAAAACCCAACTCCAAAGATTTTTAAGAAGTCTCAAATATGTCCTAGACTTCTATCCAAACATCAATAGGATAGCCAAGCCCTTACATGACCGCCTGAAAACTAACCTCGTCTCTTGCTCATCTGAACATACCGAAATTGTTCGACAAATCAAAGCTCAGGTTCTAGAAATCCCTTGACTACACCCTGCTGATCCAAATGCTTCTGAAGTAGTTGAAATAGATGCTTCTGAGTTAGGATACGGCGGTATACTAAAACAAGTAGTCAATGGTAAAGAACAAATAGTCTAGTTTACATCTGTAAATTGGAATGATTATCAAAGAAATTATTCTACTATAAAAAAGGAAATACTTTCAATTGTTTTATGTATTACAAAATTTCAGAGTGATTTATTAAATCAAAAATTTCTCCTTAGAGTCGATTGTAAATCTGCAAAAGAGGTTTTACAAAAAGATGTCCAAAATATTGCATCAAAACAAATTTTCGCCAGATGGCAAGCATTATTAAGCATTTTTTATTTTGATATTGAACACATTAAGGGAGATATGAACTGTGTCCCTGATTTCCTGACCTGTGAGTTTCTACAAAACAGATAATCTCATGCCTCGAAAAGGCAGAGGTGGGGGAAAAGCCCCAGCCTTTCCCGGACAACTCTCGATCACTCAACAAAGCAAAGCGAGTCCTTCTACAGGAAAACCGATCACATCCTGGATCGATAAGGTAATTGTAGATGAAGAAGATAATAAATTATTTCTATCCCTTCAAACCATCAAAGCCCATGACCTCAACATCCAAAATCCCTCAACAGCCTCCCAAAGTTCTTCAGAAAAATCTATTAAAGTTATTCAACAAAACAATTCTCCCAGCCAACCTACAAATACTCCCTTTCAAACTACACAAATAGTCAGTTTTCAAAACCCAACCCTCTTAGTTCCTCAGAGACCTATGTCAAAATTAGAAATTGATACCCCAAAAATGCAAAACCAGGAGGTAGTGGTCAGCCAGTCAAACTTTTCAAAATCCAATTCTGATTATTATACCAAAAGAAACCATCAAAAAATAGTATCAGTCGAAAGGGGATTTAACAATAACGATGCCTCCCTAGCACTTTCAAATGTTTTCCCTAAAGGATCGATGTTCAAACCCTGGGATCTATCAAAAAATAATGACTATTATCAAGCCATTCTCTTGTCTACTGAATCAGTCACGTTCAAACATTTTTAAAACGCCCAGGATAGAGAACACTCAACGCCTTCATACATAACATGTCAAATACAAAAGGTCATCCACCCAAGTCAATGGGGCCAAGAACTCCACCGTCCAAAATTTTTTCCTTCAAACTTCAAAAGACAATTAAACCACTGCTCCTCATATTCCTACTGGGATTACCAACAAGCATGGTATAATTCATTCTTTATTCAAAATCAGAAGAATAGTCATTCCTGGTTGTTTTATTTCAACAACAAAATCCAAGTTTAGGAACTCCCTGTTTGGTTCCTTCAATGGTGGGATTCCTTCGGAGCAATTGAAGAAATTCTTACTCCAAATGCATCTGAATGTCTAAAACTGTTCAAAACACACTTCAAACCCACATAATACGAAAGACGTTTTCCTCCTCTTTTAATGTTATGTTCAAATTTCTTTCTTCCATGGGTTTGTTCTTGGGAGTTTAAAATTCATTTCAACCAAATACAGTCCTGTATTGTTCGGTCCTTTAAAGTCAAATGATGGAGCAATTTCAAAGAAGACCAAAAGATTTCCAAAGAGATCATTCAAAAATGGTTATCAAGTCAAAATTTTATTACCAACAAAGAAGTTACCACTTTCTTTGCCCAAAAATCAAATGCCTAGGAATTATTAGCCCAAGAAAAAACCAGAAGCCAATACAAAGAATCCTTAATTCAACTCGCAAATTCAATTTATGATTCTGACAACGACAGCAGTCCGGTTCATTTAGGAGATGACAACGAAGATGACTGCCACGGGATATTTTCCCCTGTAGTTTCCACTGATTAAAATCTTAATAAAAAAAGAAAAAAAATAAATAAAACAAAAGAAAAAAAAGTCCAAAATACCCCCAAAAAATTTCATGCAAATTTACATCATTTCATATTGTTTAGTTTTCCTTTATTTCATTATTGTAATCAGTTTGTAAAGATACTTTTTTACTCCAAATTATTAGGGGTAAAACGGTAAAAAGTACTTAAAAAAAAGGACATTGTACATCATTTAAATTTAGTATCTAGTTTTCATTATATCAGCATTTCTCCGTAAATTAAGCAGAGGACACAAAAGAAGACAAAGAAGACACTTCCCACTGAGACTAACTCAACATTATTCAAAAGAAGACAAAGACGACACAAAAGAAGATTCCCACTGAGACCAACTCAGCAATATTCTCCAAATAAAGCAACTTTCGGTGGAAGAGGAATCATACTCAAAATCCTGTGAAGAAGGTAGCCTCCCACTCAGGAAAGCAGCCCCTCCACTAAGAAAAAGAGGACCTCCCACTCAAGTCAAGCTGTACACTCAGGAAAGCAGAACTCCACTACAAGATAAAGAATGATGTTGTTTCAAGAAATTAGACTCCTCGTCCTTCTATAAATAAGAGGAAGAAGATAGGAATAAACACACTTGCAATTAGAGAGCAGATAATATACACATCTTGTACCAGTGATAGCAGTTCATATTTCCGAAGTTTATTCTCAAGTTTTCTCAAATTGTACACAAAGACTAGAAGATTGCTTTCAGTTATATAATCAAAAGCGTTTCCAAGTAATTTCAAATCATATTCTTGTTCATATCATGTTTTAATATTTTGTTTTAATTCTTATGTTTTGCCATGACTTAGTTATATATAATATGCATACCATGTCTTAGTCTTACTATATTACTCTCCCTACTGTTTATATTAATATTTGTTGGTCCTATAACGTCATATATATGGTGGATACATTCAAATCCACCAGAAAGTTTTAAAGACTTGTGTTTTTATTACTTTGTGTTTTGATTCATTTTAACTTATCATTCAGCACTTTGAAAATCAAAACACTCACATATATTTTGAGTTAGAACATTTTAGAATTCAGAAAAAGTTTTACGAATTCCATTCAACCCCCCTTCTGTAATTCTTGTTGCATTGCTAGGGAATAACAATTGGTATCAGAGCAAGCTCTTGAAGAACAAAGAGTTTAAAGATCACAACAAACAGGAAGATGAATAAGAAGGATGTTGGAGTCAAGATTCCTTTTCTGGACAAAGATAATTACCATCACTGGAAGGTAAAGATGCATCTTCATTTACTTTCTCAAGATGAGGCCTATGTGGATTGCATAGAGAGAGGCCCTCATGTACCAATGAGAGCTGCAACTGGAAATGAGCCATCAGTTCCCAAGCCAAGGCATGAATGGTCAGATCCTGATATTGAACAAGTCAGGAAAGACAAGAAGGCCATGAATATTCTGTTCAATGGAGTTGATGGTGACATGTTTGACAACATCATCAATTGCAAAACTGCCAAGGAAGTTTGGGATACAATTCAGATTATCTGTGATGGCACTGAACAAGTTAGTGAAAACAAGATGCAGTTACTAATTCAACAATATGAGCATTTCCACTTTGAAGAAGGTGAAACTCTCACTGATATCTTTAGTAGATTTTAAAAGGTACTAAATGCCCTAAAGCTGCATGGAAGAGTCTACCAAACCAAAGATTCTAACCTCAAATTTCTGAGATCCCTACCAAAAGAATGGAAACCAATGACAGTCTCCTTGAGAAATTCACAAGAATACAAGGAGTTTACACTAGAGAGACTGTATTATAATCTAAAGACTTATGAGCTTGAAATAGAGCAAGATGAAAGAATGGAGAAAGGTAGAAAGAAAGGAGGGTCCATTACACTGGTTGCTGAGTTAGAGAAAGAGAAGGAGATGAAGATAGAAGTTTAGAGTCTACTTCAAAGGTCTGTGAAAACAAGGGCAAGGGGCTGGTAGCAGAAAATGAAGATTCTTTGAGCCAAGATGATATTGATGATATTGATGAACATCTAGCATTTCTTTCAAGAAGATTTTCTAAGATCAAGTTCAAAAAGAACTTTGGAGCAGCTAAGCCAAATAGAAACATGGTGGATAAATCAAAATTCAAATATTTCAAATGTGGATTGGAAGGGAACTTTGCCAGTGAGTGTAGAAAGTCAGATTCCAGCAAAAAGAAGTTTGAGCCTGTGGATTATAAACAGAAGTATTTTGAGTTGCTCAAACAAAAGGAAAGGACTTTCATTACACCAGAAAATGATTGGGCAGCAGACGGTCTGGATGAGGATGAGGATGTCAGCTATGTCAATCTAGCCCTAATGGCCAAGTCTGATGAAACAAAGACAAGTTCTTCAAGTAATCAGGTAATCACCACTAACCTAGCACATTTATCTAAAGCTGAGTGTAATGATGCTATCAATGACATGTCTACAGAATTATATCATTTGCATGTTACACTTAAGTCTCTCACTAAGGAAAATGCTAAAATTAAAGAAAACAATTTGTTTTTAAGTGAGATGAATAATGTGCTAGAGTCTCAGTTTATTGAATTTGAAAAATTAAGAATTGAGTGTAAGATTGGTAAGGATGAATTAACTGAGTCCTTGAAGAAAGAAGAGATTTTGAAGAAGTAGCTTGAACAAGAACATGAGGTGATTAAGGCATGGAAAACATCTAGAGATGTTCATGCTCAAATCACCAAAGTTCAAGGTATTGAGTCCTTCTGTGATGCAGACTGGAAGAAGAATAAGGAGAAGCTGGAATCCAATTTGGTTGAAGGATTGCTAACAGATGTAGACTCGACGGATGATGAGAGTCATCCGTCGGATAACCAAAAGGATTATCCGTCGAGTGACATAAATCCTCATCCGTCGGCTATGAGCAAACCTGTGAGTAAAACCAATCTTGCCAAGTTAAATGAAAAATATGGATAAGTTTCCAAAAACTTTATTTCAGGAGAATCTAGTCAAGTGAAGAAGGAGAAGAAAGTGAATGTTGGTCATCTGTCTATCAAGCAATTGAATGACAGACTAGAAAAGATTGAGGTTAAAACAGAGGCTAAAAGGAAAAACAATAGAAATGGGAAAGTAGGGATTAACAACTACACACCTGATAAATATGCTCCTAGAAAAAATCTGTGTTAAGTGTGGTAGTGCTAATCATTTGTCTGTTAATTACAAACTTGCCATGCCCCTATTTATGTACCCTCCCATCTTCCCAACATCAATGACATGCCTTCTATGCCTATGAATGTTATGTTTACACAGAATATGAATGCACAATTTGGTAATATGCCATTTGCACCTAATCCTTATTATGTTGCATTTAGTATGCCTCAAATGCCATTTAGCATGCCCTACTGGAATAACATGTTTTCTAATAGTATGCCATTTCCTGTTAATCAAAATGTGCATGATAATTCTGTTTTAATGAATGGTTTCAAAGGTCCAACTCAGATGAGTAAGGATGAATCTGATATCCCCAAGTCAAATGAGATCAAACCTAAGAAACAGAAGAAGAAAGCTAACAAGGAAGGACCCAAGGAAACTTGGGTACCAAAATCAACTTGATTTGATTTTAATGTGTCCAGGGAAACAGAAAGAATCTGTGGTACTTGGATAGTGGTTGTTCAAGACACATGACTGATGATTCTACCCTGCTCACAGAGTTCAAGGAGAGAGCTGGCCCAAGTATTACTTTTGGAGATGACAGCAAAGGTTATACTGTGGGATATGGCTTGATTTCAAAAGACAATGTCATCATTGAGGAAGTTGCCTTAGTGGATGGTCTCAAGACAATTTGTTGAGTATCAGCCAGCTTTGTGATAAAGGCAATTCAGTAACCTTTAACTCAGAACCCAGTGTTGTGACAAACAAATGGAGCAACAAAATGGTTCTCACTGGAGTGAGAAAAGGAAATGTGTACCTAGATGACTTCAACTCATCAAATGAAGAATCTGTTACTTGTCTTCTCAGTAAAGGAAGTCAAGATGAAAGTTGGCTATGGCACAAGAAGCTATCCCATCTAAACTTCAAGACCATGAATGAGCTTGTAAAGAAAGAACTGGTTAGAGGTATTCCTCAAGTGGAGTTTTCTAAGGATGGACTGTGTGATGCTTGCAAAAAGGGAAAACAAATCAAAGCATCATTTAGAAAAAAGCTTGATTCAACAATTGAAAACCTTTGCAATAACTGCACATGGATTTGTTTGGACCAGTCAATATGGTGTCCATCTTTAGAAAAAGATTTTTCCTAATAATTGTATATGATTTCTCAAAGTTCTCTTGGACATATTTCCTTAATTCTAAAGATGAGGCTAGTGAAATCATCATCAATCACATAAGGCAAGTCAACAATCATCTTGACTTCAAAGTTAGAAGAATCAGGAGTGACAATGGAACTGAGTTCAAGAATTTTGTCATGAGAGCATCTTGTGAAGAAAATGGAATTTTGCATGAGTTTTCAGCAGCAAGAACTCCACAACAAAATAGAGTAGTAGAAAGGAAGAACAGATCACTTATTGAAGCTGTAAGGACAATGCTTGAAGAATCTAAGTTACCAACATACTTCTGGGCTGAAGCTGTAAATACTGCATGCTACACTCAGAATATTTCTCTGGTTAATCAAGCAAAATGCATGACTCCCTGCCAATTGTTCAAGAACAAGAAGCCAACTCTAAATTTTCTTCATGTCTTTGGCTGCAAATGTTATATCTTGAGAAATCAAACTGATCAGAATGGGAAGTTTGATGCTTAAGCAGATAAAGGAATTTTTGTAGGATATGCTGTTGGTAAAGTATACAGAGTCTACAATCTTAGAACCAACATTATTTTGGAATCAATACATGTTGTTTTTGATGATAAAAAGATTGAAGGACTACAAGATGGAGATTTCCATGAGAGCCTCAAATTTGACAATGTGGAGATGGTTAGTGATGACAGTGATGGTGAAAGTGATCAAGAAACAGTATCAAAGGATAATGCAAAAAAATCTACTAACATCCGTCGAGTTGCAAAATGCTTCATCTGTCGGGAGACAATCTGCTTTATCCGTCGGGAGACAACCAGCTTCATCCGTCGGTACTCAAAATTCACCATCCGTTGGGTCATCAAAAGAAGCTAAAAGTCAAAATAGATCACTTGCAGAAAATTCCCCTCTCTCAAATCATAGATTCACAAACTCAGGGGGAGTTTCAAATAATCAAAACTCAATCACACATGAAGGCAAAATGAGGTCTCTTCATCTAGAGCTAATCTACCTTAACAAAGGAAATGGACAAAGGATCACCCCTTTGAGCTCATCATTGGTGAAATATCTTATAGAGTTCAAACAAGGAGAGCAACTCAAGAAGAATGTCTATATAGCAGCTTCCTTTCTAAGGAAGAACTAAAAAAGGTAGAAGAAGCTTTGTTGGATCCTGATTGGATTCTAGCTATGCAGGAGGAGCTAAACCAATTTGAAAGGAACAATATTTAGAAGCTAGTACCCAAGCCTAAAGGGAAGAATCCTATAGACACCAAATGGGTATTCAGAAACAAGATGGATGAAAATGGCATAGTAGTCAGGAACAAAGAAAGATTGCTTGTTAAGGGCTATTGTCAACAAGAGGGAATAGATTTTAATGAAACCTTTGCTCATGTTACAAGACTTGAAGCCATCAGAATCTTCTAAGCCTATGCAGCCCATGCCAATTTCAAGGTCTATCAAATAGATGTCAAAAATGCCTTTCTGAATGGAGATTTGGAGGAGGAAGTCTATGTTAGTCAGCCTCCTGGTTTTGAAGATCCAAATTTTCCAGAATATGTCTACTATCTTTTGAAAGCACTTTATGGACTGAAGCAAGCACCTAGAGCCTGGTATGACACTTTGTCAAAGTTTCTTTTAGAGAATCACTTCACTAGAGGTAATGTTGACAAAACTTTATTCTTTAGAAATGTTAATGGCTCTAGCATACTTGTTCAAATTTATGTAGATGACATTATTTTTGGCTCTACAGATAACAAACTTTGCAAAAAGTTTGCCAAATTAATGCAAATTAAGTATGAAATGAGCATGATGGGAGAACTAACTTACTTCCTTGGTTTGCAAGTTAAGCAAGTTAGTGATGGAATATTCATTAGTCAAACTAAATACATTTATGATCTTTTAAAGAAGTTTGATCTAATGGATTGCACATCTGTAAAAACTCCCATGGCCACTACAACTAAGCTTGAATTAAATACTACTGAAAAGTCTGTGGATATTTCAAGTTATAGGGGCATGGTTGGCTCACTTCTGTACTTAACAACTAGTAGGCTAGATATAATGTTTGCTACATGTCTTTGTGCTAGATTTCAGGTTGTTCCTAGAGAATCTCACTTAGTTGCTATTAAGAGAATATTCAGATATCTCCGGGTAACACCAAAACTTGGCATTTGGTACTCTAGAGATTCTGGTTTTGATATAACTGGTTATTCAGATGCAGATTATGCAGGTTACAAAATTGATAGAAAAAGTACAACAGGAACCTATCAATTTCTACGAAACAAGCTTGTGTCCTATTTCAGTAAAAAGCAAAATTCAGTTTCTACTTCTACAACTGAAGGTGAATATAATGTTGCTGGCAGTTGCTGTGCACATATTTTGTGGATGAAAAACCAATTGCTAGACTATGGCCTGCAAGTGGAAAGGATTCCTATTTTCTGTGATAACACAAGTGCAATTATCATCACTGAAAATCGAGTACAGCACTCAAGAACAAAGCACATAGACATCAAGTACCACTTCATAAGGTAACATATGATGAATGGTATTGTGGAACTACATTTTGTTCCAAGTGAAAAGCAGCTTGCAGATATATTTACCAAGCCACTAGATGAATCCACTTTTTCAAGGTTGGTAAGTGAGTTAGGTATGCTTAATTACTCTTGAATCTTTTCAGATAATTTGCAAGTTGTAATGCAGCCAAAATTTTAATTTATTTTTCAGTTTTGGATGAAATTTTGGCTAAGTCAAAATTTAAATCCCGACGGATGATTATTATCCATCAAGTTTGATCATCCGTCGGAATAGTACTTTTTAATAAAATCAATTATTTTTCTGTAATATTTTATAATTCGGCGGATAACTGTTTATCCTCATCCGTCGAATTGTCTAAATCCTAGTCGTTGATTTTCTGATCATTATCCATCGAGTATACTTACAGTTTGTAAGTATAACACGACGGATAAGTGATGGAATTTTTATAGTTTATTTTTTTAAACGGCTATTTTGGGAAATTCTTATTGGTCACTTTATTTTACTTTATTATTTTTGCCAGTTATTTTTGAGATAGTATAAAAGCATAATTCATTTTCATTTCCTTTCTTTTATCATTCTCAATTCATCTGCTCTAACTTCTCTGTTTCTCAAAAGCAATTATCATTTCTCTCTCTACAAGTTTTTACTCTCCAATAATGGTACCAGTCGTCAAAATTATGTCACAAACTGGATTTATCTATGAGAAGAACAACTTCACGGCTCTTGTGAACAAGGGGATTCAGCAGTCTAGCGACTACCACAAAATGATGGATTTTGTGAAGAACTGCAAACTCAATTATGCCATGCTGGAATCACCCACCATCCACTGTGAGGTTGTTGAAGAAATATGGATGACTGCAGTGTACAACTCAACTGATAAGACTATCACTTTCACTATTAAAGGTAAGGAATTCTGTGTAATAGTGATATTGTTAAAGCATGCTTCAAGTTTCCTGATAATTCTGTCACTACTCCACACACAGACACTGATATTGTTAATATGCTTAATTCCATGGGCTATGCACTCTCTACTTCTAAATTAAGTGAAATTAGGAGATTGGGTCTTAGGAAGGAATGGAGTTATCTGTGTGATGTAGTCACTAAAGTATTTTCTGGTAAAATTAGCAATTTTGATTCAGTTAATATCTCTATGCTCAACATGCTTTACATGTAGTAACTGATAAATTTTTCAACTTTAGTGATCTGATCATATTTGAGTTGGGGTTTAAGTTAGGGGAGCTGAATAAGAGGGGTAAAAATGTTTACTATGCTAGATTTTTAATGATGCTTGCTAACCACCTCTCTGAGGATATTTTGCTTGAGAACCCAACTAATAAGTTAGATTGTTGGGTTCAAGAAAGGAGAATCATTGTAGATTTGAATAGGGCAAACCATCACAAAGAAGTGCCACTCTTCTACTTCCCAGTAATGGAAGCACCTAAGGTAAGTGAGGTAATTTCCACTGTCTCTACTCTTCCAACCTCGCAAACTTCTTTGCATTCTAGTGTAGCTATGGTAACTGTGTCAATGACCCAACAGTTGCCTACCCAAGCTACCAAATCCAAAATTTCAAAAACAAAGGCAAAGAAAGCCCCCTCTGGTGTCTCTCAAAAGATGCCAGTTGTAAAATCCACCAAACCTAAAGAGGGGAGTGTGAAGGTGGGTAAGAAAGGTGAGGGACATGGTGAACATCAAAGAAACCCTAAGGATAAGGTAGGAGAGGTGAGTGTTTCCCAGCTTAGCCACACTACAGTTTCCCCAACAAACTGCAGTGCTTAATAAGGATATCAGCTCATTACTGGTTTCATCCTCCCAAATGGATGTTACCATTGAAACAAGCTCTCATCCAAGAGCACAGGCTAAAAGGGTAAGGGACACAATCTCACCTCAAACTTACACTAGAAAGAAGAAATCAAATACCCTTGGGGATGCACAGGGTTCACACACTGTGCAAACTGGTGCTAATGACACAGTCACTGCACCTTCTCAAAGTCAGGTTGATGTAGCTCCAATAAATGTGGAGTCACAGCCAAAATCTCTAATAATGAAAGCACCTGAAACACCAAATTCTCCCACAACTCTTTGGATGTTGACATGATAAACACATCACTTCCAAATTCCCCATCTTTAACTCTCATGGAGAAGCCAAAAATCCAAGCAAGTGAGCATCATCTCCTAGATGATTTGTTGGCTCACTTGCCATTTCTTTCCGAGACTGTTGAGACATCTGTGCCAAAATTTTCATCAATCTGCATAGAGTCCACAATAGTCTCCACTCCAAACTCATTTATTTCTACTCTCTCGGTGGATATTGTTCATCCGTCGAGTAGTGATTGTATCCCGAAGGATGTGCCTAACAGCAGTCATCCATCGGTTAGCCAAATTACTACCCCGATGGATATCTCTTATAAGTCGACTGTCTCTGCACAGCTTCAAATCTCTTCAATTCTTACAAGTGCAGAAGACTTAGTAGTAGTGCAATCACTCCTAGGATTGAGGGAAGGGAGTGAAATGAGTGAGATTCTGGTTTGCTCCCAGGAAAAAGGAGAGGAAAAGAGTGAACCAATGCAGTCCATTTCTTCAGGACTGGCAAAAGTGAGTGTGAGGAGTCCCATCTTAGATGGTGAAAGTGAGGGTGTGAGGGTGGGGAGCCAAGGTGAGACCTTGATGCAACAAAAGAGAGATCATGAGAGAAATGCAGGTACAGGAGTGATAAGGATGAAAACCATTACAAGTGAGTCAATGAATATCAGTGATACATAAAGGAAAAGGCTGTTTCAGCAAGAATATCAAGCTTTTATAGATTCTATTTCCCTAGATGCTGAGACATTTACTCACCCTGTTACAGCTTACCAAACTCTAGCTGTACAGAGCAATGAGGAGGCTGAAAGATTGCTGAACTTGGTGCATACTACACAATCTTTACAGAGAGCAAAGGATGCAATCACTGCTATGCCTTCCAACATTGGCAGTGATTTTGAACTGGATGAAACTTCTTTTGGGGATGCTGGTGGGGATGATGAGGAAGATAGCATGAGCATAGGGGAGATGCAGATGTTCCTGTCTGGATGCTAACAAAAGAATGTTTCTACTCACATTTTCAATCAACACTATTCAAGTTAATTCATGACACCCAAATAACCATTCAGACATCTTTTAATGCCAGCACAAAGAAGCTACTCATAGCACATCTTGAAGCACTTCAGCTGCATAAAATTCAAGCCCTCCAACACATTCAGAGTGTGGATGCAATCAAGCAAGAAATTTCTGAAGTAAAGCAAGATGTCATAAAAAGGTTGGATGCTAGACTTCCTGCAACCACCATGACTGAAATTGTTCAAAAGCTAAGAAAGGAGGTTGATCTCAACGGGAAAGTTGAGGCCATGGACTCAAGATTATCTGTTGTAGAGAGGTCAATGGCCAAGATACTTAACAATTAAGAAACTCAGACTGCACTACTCCAACAGTTAGTGGCTGCTCAACTCCCTCCCACACAACTTGATGATAACAAAAAGGGGGAGAAAGCCTTAAGTGAGGGGGATAAACAACTCAACATTCAAGTTAGCAAAGTAATTGTGCCTATAATTGCTTTCACTAAGCCACCAACTAAAGACAGCATTGATCTGATTAATGAAGCAGCATCCACATTGAGAGCAGCTGAAAAGAAGCAGTTGAGTCCAATCAACTGGGTGAAGATTGATGAGGATATTCAAAAGAGGTTTGGTCTAGCAATGAAGCAATAAAAATCAGCCATTCACCACTCTCAAGTCAGGAAAATCTCTGTGAATGATATGAGCATGAATAATCTGGAAAGAGGCCATCCATCATGCATCAAATCTCCAAAGGCTGAACTAATTATGAAGCCAAAGGTGAACTATCCAAAATCTTCACGAAAGAATCCTTTGGACACAGTGTATGAGACACCAAAGCCTGATGAGAAGAAGCTGTTGGCCAGGTCTATAACATTCTACCAGGATCCTGCAGATTCAATTCTAAAAAGGAGAATTACCAAGATTTTCAAAAATGGTAAGGAAATTTTTGTGGTGGTTGGACACCCTCATTTTGCTGAAGAAAAAAGGGAAGAAAAGGCAAGATTGAAGCAAGAAAAGAAGCAAGCTACTCTAGATGCTAAAAAGCTCAAACAAAAGAAGGAGCAAGCTGCTATCTTGGCCAAGTTGCAAGCTGTGAAACCCACAAAACAAATTTCTGCACAACCATCTGAAATTGCTGAATCTCAAGATCAAGCAGTGCAAGATAAACCTCCACAGACAAAGAAGCCAAGGTACAAGCAAATAATCAAGAGAAAATTAGATTTCAGTGATGAGGAGATGGAAGGATACTTTCCCAAAGAGTCTACTTCTACAACAACTCAAACATCCATGCCATCTATGGCACATGAAGAATTCAAGATAGATCCATCCAAGAATTTTCATGGTGAACCTATCATTCCAAAGGATGAGCTAATAGACTGGGATAGTCTACTAATTCCTGAACTCAATCTACCTCATTTCATGAAGCCAAAGAAGACAAAGAAAAGAGCAGTCAAGACAGTGAAGCTCTCAACTCTCAGATCCAAGTCCCTAATCAAAGCTCAAACCAAAGTCAATAAGGGAGATATTATGTACATCTGTGACATCAAGGAATTTTCTGATCTAAACCTCTATCTAGATGAACTGGAAGAAGTTAGAGGAATTGATGCTTATAGAAATCTACCTGAAAGGTTGGTATTCAAGTACAAGGGAGGAAAAGAGATACAATGGCCA
Source organism: Apium graveolens (assembly GCF_009905375.1). NCBI lineage: Eukaryota > Viridiplantae > Streptophyta > Magnoliopsida > Apiales > Apiaceae > Apium > Apium graveolens. The sequence goes on from NC_133657.1 coordinate 63,900,852, forward strand.
TTTCATAGGATCCTTCAAGAGAGCCAATCTATGCTAATAAAGGTTTATTCATCCTTCAAGAAGAACTTTGGATTCAATGTGACAGCTAGAAGACTAGTTCTAAAGAAGATTGTAGAACTGAGGAGTATTAGAGCCAATGATGCACTCCCAAAGACTCTAACTATTCCTTGCACTAGAAGTAGAGTGCATCTAAGGCCCTACTGGCTGATAGAATTCATGAATGATAAGGGAGTTAGAAGATTCTTCATATTAGAGGACCAGTTGAGCATCTCTAGCAATGAGACTCTTCTGGAAATGCAAGGAATGATAAATCTCTCAAAATATGATGAACTTGAGTTCCACATATAACTCCAAAATCAGATAGAAGAAAACAACAGGAAGCTTGGGAAGAGATCCAGATTATCAAGGAAATAGATCAATCTGCTCAGACTAGAGGAGCACCTTGAAAAAGACCGTGAGCAAATATTTGTACACTTTGCCTTGTAAATTTTTCAAGTGATTATTGCAGCACTTTTTAGTTCTATCTACTATTTTTAAATTTGTATTTTTAGGGTGTTTTGTTATAATCAAGTTTCTCTTAATTTATGACTATAATTCTAGTAGGCATAAATTGGGGGAGATTGTTGGGAATATGTTGTGAACTTGATGATTACAATAACAAAACACCATAGTAGATTTAACTTAGTGAAAAATGTAGCACTCGACGGATGATCAAATATAGTCCCGACGGATGACTCAATATAGTCCCGACGGATGATGATTTGACATCCATCGAGTAAGTAGCTTATGTAACAATAAGTCATGTAGCACATTTCTACAAACACCTTTATATAGATTCTATAGTAGCATATAAGTCATGTTGTCTTTAATTAGATATGCAGAATAGGTTGATTAATTGTAAATATAAGATATCTCATAATTCTGCATAAATGAAATGAAGTCAAGTGCCAAATAGCTACCCGACGGATGATCAACAAAGCTACTCGACAGATGATAATCATGTACCCGACAGATGATCAATTCAAACATCCGTTGATAGTGACAACACAGTCACATGCATCGAGTGTATGCAAAAGGAATGTGGCAGCCTATTCAACTGGGTTTTTGAGAACAAAGAAGTATTGCCATTTCCATGATATTATGAAGATATTCAAATATGTTGGAATAGAGTAATGAAGTAGTATAGTATTAGACTTGATAGTTTTAGTTTATTATCTTGTCTTATTAATGTGTAATCTTGGTGATATATAAACCAAGAGTAGCAAGTAGAACAACAATAAGACTAAGCAATACATTTCTCAGAGAAACAATTGTAAGCTGTATCCTTTAGAATTTCTCTATACATTTAGTTGTTCTTATTTGTAAGCAGCTGTGAGCTATTCAAGCTTCACAGGGTTCTTTCGATATATATATATATATCTATATGGGCTGAGTTCTATGGAGTCCACCTTTTTATCGGAGTCCTCGGAGTCCATCTACGTTCTGCAAATAAAATATATTGTAAAACGTGTTATTTTGCAAAACATGTTACACAAATAGCATAACTTCAACAAAATCATGCAAATCTCATATATTTACGGTACAATATGTATGTTCTGCAATATGTTCTGCAACATGAACATTTATGTTCTGCAAACTAAACATGTTTTGTAGAATATATATTTTTGCAATGTTCTACTTGTAAAATGTATGCAATCTACAAGATTTTTGATAGAATAGTGATGTTTGTCGAAAAATAATATGTTTTGCAATATTTTAAGCTATATTTTACTTGCAGAACATATATGGACTCCGAGGACTCCAATTAAAGGTGGACTCCATAGAACTTTACTCTATATATATATATATATATATATGGTGGATACATTCAAATCCACCAGAAAGTTTTAAAGACTTGTGTTTTTATTACTTTGTGTTTTGATTCATTTTAACTTATCATTCCGCACTTTGCAAATCAAAACACTTACATATATATTTTGAGTTATAAAATTTTAGAATTCAGAAAAAGTTTCAAGAATTCCATTCAACCCCCCTTCTGTAATTCTTGTTGCATTGTTAGGGAGTAACAGATATTATATCAATTTCTTGTCAGGAAAAGAAAGGTTTTTCATTTAATTAAAATAAACAACAGTTGTTTATTCTATTTCAATGATAAGACTTATAATGTTGCACAATTAATTAACAATTTATATGTTCTAAGATGACTCAAATTTAACATTACCTCTAGGATTGTCGTTAAGCCATATTAATAAGAAACGCATTTCTGAGTTACATATAGATGGATACTTGGATAAGTTTGATTTTGAATCATACGGAAGATACGAACTTTATCTCATTGGCAAAATGACTATAGCTTCTTTTACCTGATCAGGTGAAAGGGCCACTAAACTATTAGGACTTATACACAATGATGTATGTGGTCGAATGCATATGATGGCAAGGGGTGGCTTATACTACTTCATAACATTTACTGATGATTTCAGTAGATATGGAAATGTGTTTCTTATGAAGAACAAATCTAATTTTTTTGAAATGTTCAAAGAATATAAGGCCGAAGTAGAAAAACAAACAAGGGAAAAGTATAAAAGTTTTATGATCAGATCGTGGAGGAGAATACTTAAGCCTCAAATTCAAGAGTTTCTCGAAGGAGTGTGATATTGTATCATAACTTACTCCTTCTAAAGCACCTCAATAGAATAGAGATTCTGAGAGGAGAAATCATACCTTGTTGGACATAGTGCGATCGATGATGAGTCAAGCGGATCTTCCATTCAGTTTCTGGGGTTATGCTCTAGAAACAGCTGCATATACACTTAACCAAGTTCCGACTAAAGCGGTTCAAAATACTCCATATGAGATATAGACTGATAAACGCCATATCATGTCATTTATAAAAATTTGGGGACGTGAAGCGTTTGTAAAGCATTTAGCCTCTGACAAGATTGGACCAAAATTAGATAGATGCTATTTTGTGGGATACCCAAGTGAGACTACGGTATAGATTTTATAATCCTTCCGAGAACAAAGTGTTTTTTGCTCGGGCCGCTGTATTTCTTAAGGGAGAACTACTTTCTAAGAAAATTAGTGGGAGGACAATACATCTCGATGAAGATCGAGAACCACGATAACATTGAACCAGAGTTGGAATAAGATCCGGATGTACATCAAAATGTTGAAAGTAATCATGTTCAGGAAACACAGGTTATTCGTAGATCTAGTAGGATTCACCATGAGTCTGGGAGAAATTATGGATTTCTTTGGACTCAAGATGGTGATCTGATGCTTAGGGACAATGATAAGCCTCTCACCTACCAAGATGCTATAAACAGTCTAGACTGTAAGAGATGGCTGGAGTCCATGAAATCCAAGATGGAATCCATGTATCAAAATAAAGTTTTGACTTTAGTTGATTCACTCGAAGGGGTAAAACCTATAGGGTGCAAGTGGGTTTTCAAGAAGAAAACTGACATGGAGGATAAAGTACAGACCTATAAGGTGCGACTAGTGGCAAAAGGTTTCAAATAAATTCATGGTATAGATTATGATGAGACTTTTTCACCAGTTGCTATGGTCAAGTCCATCAAGATTTTGATAGCAATAGTTTCTTACTTTAACTATGAGATTTGGCACATGGATGTCAAAACCGCTTTCTTATATGGGAGCCTTGAAGAGGATGTATATATGATACAACCTAAGGGTTTTATCGATCCAAAGTTTGCTAATATAGTTTGTAAGTTGCTTATATCAATTTATAGATTGAAGCAAGCCTCAAAGAGAATGAATATTCATTTTGATAAAATGGTCAAAGATTTTGGCTTTATTCAAAATGAAGATGAACCATGTGTTTGCAAGAAGGTTAGTGGGAGCTAAGTGACATTCCTAGTATTATGTGTAGATGAAAAATAACAGATTTGGAATGACATACCTTCTCTACAGGCTGTTAAGACTTGGTTGAGAAATAATTTATCGATGAAAGACTTAGGCAATGCTACATATATATTAGGGATCAAGATCTATAGAGATAGATTGAAGAGATTAATCAACCTAGTCGGAGTACATACATTGATAAAATATTACATCATTTTAGGATGCAGGAGACAAAGAAAGGATATGTTTCAATGTCTCATGGGATAGTGATCTCAGAAGATAATTTCCCCATAAATAATTAGATGATAAGGGCCATTTGAGAAAGTTTCATATGCTTTAGCAATTGGATCTATAATGTGTACAATGATATGTATTTATCCTGATGTTTCATATGCTTTGAGCATGACGAGTAGATACCAGTTTAATCCAGTGAGGGTCACTGGATAATTTTCAAGAATATTCTTAAGTACTTAAAGAGGACTAGAGATTTATTTTTGCTGTATGGAGAAGATAGGGAACTAGTTGTAAAGGGTTACACTGATACTAGTTTTTGAACCTAATTTTTGGATAGACAAGGATGATTACGTGTTTATGTCTGTTTTGTGTTTTGTCTAAATATAAGTGATGTTAGCTGGAATAGTTCACAGCAAGAACATTGATGATTCTATAATGGAATCCGAATATATTGATATTTTTGAAACAGCCAAGCAGACTATTTAGGGATGCCCTTAGGCGATATCACCTTATTAATGAGATTAATGATCAAGAAGATATTAATGTAAAGTGCATAGTGATGATAATGTTGCATACCCACTGACTAAGGCTTTGTTACAGCAGAAGCACGATGGTCATACTAGTTCCATGAGTATTATATACATAGGTGATTGGCTCTAGTGCAAGTGGGAGATTGTTAGTGTTTTTGCCCTAGAGACAACACTATGATGTTTTAGTTTAAGGCATTTGGATTATTAATATTTATGTTCTATCGATTATTCTTTTTATAATTTATTAATTCTTAATTTACTGCGATATAAATGTTAGATTAATAAATGTCCTTGGAATATGATATGAATTCTATACCTCTAAGTACGTGACTTAGAAATGAGATTATGAGAATAGTATCAATATTCCTAAAGGTCCCAAGTCAAGTATTATTATTAAGGGACAATAATAATGCATTAAGACTGGTGTGTATGTTGACTGATGATCAAATCTCATTGATCATATGTACTGTGATACTAAAGTCAAAAACACAGGCAGATGTATATGTACATGGTGCTGGACAGACCCAATGTGAGATTCTACATGTATATTGTGTCTTAAGTAATTCTCACTGTGATAATGATGTAATGGTCCTTAAACTTGAAATCATTATATTTTTATACGAGAATTAATATGAATAGAACGATCTAAAGTGGGTGTGCACTAATTATATTAAAAGTTACCTTTGGTCGGGTAATGATAAAAGTGTATTTCGGGTATATTATGAATCGTATGAGAAATATGAATGATCTAGAAAGGATTTAACCCTCCTAATTTTAGGAGTGATATTATTTCCCTCTTGTGTGAGATAGACTATGAAATGTATTGCCACACTCAAATGTTGATTTGATATGATAGTCTACTCATTGATCAGGGAAACCTGGATTAAATATTGATAAGGATGACACATTACATGTCTCTAGTTAAATCTATAATATATTGTTAAAGGGATTATATTACATTATACATTATTCACAAAAGGTTAAATCGATCACCGATTGAATTATTATTACTTGGGTAGCAATGATGTATTACTATATGTCGCTTATTATTTACGATTATAAACTAGATTTAAAATTCATTGCCAACGTAATAATAACCTAAAGGGTCATACACAAAGAATGCTTGAAGGATTATTTAATTTAAATTGGATTTAAATTATATAAAAGTAATTCGAATTATTTATAATATTAATTAGGTATGACGTAATTAATTAGATAAATAAGGATATTCGAATTTACTAATATTAATTATAAAATTCAGTTGTTAAATAATTAAGTGTGACTCAATTATTATACAAATAGGAATTCTGAATTAATAATACCTCCTAATAAGTTAAGAGTTATAATTCATTTTTCTACTCTCTATATAATATCTCTTGTGGAAGATTTTTAAGATAAGACTTTTACTAAAACCCTAGCCACCAAGGGAGAAAATGGAGAAAGCAAGAAGAAATGAGTTTGTGCTAGTACACATCCAATCCTTGAGTTCAAGCATTCGTGTGGATACCGATACAGCGTAGATCGCGAGAGCGGGATGCGTGGTGATTGAAGAATCTTTGGATCTCCATTATTCAACCAATTGGTAAAGCTTTTTAAGGTAAACAATCCGATCTACGAATTAAATATATGCTTTTCGCATGGATCCTGCGACGGGTTTCGAAAATTCTGGTTTTTCACGTTTTTAATTATTGTTTTCATTGCGTTTATGTGATCGAAACCCTTTAGCTTCATGCATTGTTCTCCCGGTGTGCAACCTCACTTTTATTATTTATATTGATTTTTGCTTGAAAAGCTTGTTCCAGGGGCTGATTTGAGAATCTGCAAATTCTTTCCTCGTTAGCTACAAGAGCACCCATGAGTTCATCCACCATAATTTTTGACAAGTCCTTGCAAATTTTAATCGTTGGTACTACATGCTCGAAATTTGCTGACAGACTTCCCAAAATTCTATGGATAACTTTTTTATCATTTAAGGTATCTCCATAATTTTGAATCTGATTAATAAATGTTGACACCCTGGAGAAGAACTCCATAATACTTTCACTTTCTTTCATCTGCATGTTGTCAAATTCTCTCCATTAACGATTGCAGCTTTATTGAAATTACTGCTTCATAATCTTGATTCTGATCCCACAAAAGATCCTATACTTCTTTTGATGTTTTTGCACCCATGATGCTTGGAAATATAGCTTTACTAACTCCTTGTTGAATAAAATGTAAAGCTCTCACATCTTTTTCTTTTTATTCTTAAGCTCACTTTGGCTAACTGCCGATCAAGATGCGATTTCTTCTTGCGTTGCACCAGCTTGTAGCCATCTTCCACGAACTCCCATAAATCATGAGAAATGAATAATGTTTTCATCTAGATGCTCCAGAAATCATAGGTTTCACCATTAAAAATTGGACATTGCTTTGTGCATAGTTGAATAATAATTCATTAGAGGCCCCCATTGTATATATTAGAGGATTTATGAATTTTAATTGTTTGGGGGGTCTGGAATTGATTTTTGACTCTGATACCAAATTTGTTGGGATCGAAATTGATAAAAGAAGAAGATAGAATGTTTTTACTTTTATATTTTACTTGATTACTTAATTACAATTGATGTATTTCAAGTTTTTATATAGCAAGTCTAAGAAAATTATGAGAACTAATAATATGCCCGTGCTACGCACACCGATTTTTTTATTTTCTTAAATTTTTTCGATAATTTTTTCCAGTTTTATTAAATTAAAATAAGTATAATAAATTATTTTACGAACCTAATTAAGAAAGAAAAATAAAATTTTATTAAATTTAACGAATTGCTTCCGTTTTTTATGCATATGTCCTCGTTTAACGTTTAGATATATTATTATATTTAACGAACTGCATTCGTTCTTTTTCGTGCATCTGTCCTCGTTTATCGTTTATAGATATGAAAAGTGAAACGAAGTAGTACCATATTTTCATTATAAAATTATGAAAAATTTTGTCCTCTAACACAAAAATTCGTCCGCAACTCGTATAATTTTAACTATATTCTAAAAAATGCCAAAGTCTTACTTAAAAAATGCTAAAGTCTTAACTTTTAAAGTTGTAAAAATTTACGTATTATATTTTCATTACAAAATTTTGAATTTTTTTTTCCCGTAAACACTAAAATTCGTCAACAGCTCATACAATTTTCCTTGTATTCTAAAAATGTCAGAGTCTTGCTTATAAAAAATGTCAAAAGCTTATTTTTTTAAATTTTCAAAAATGATGTAATATATTTTAATTATAAAATTAGTAATCAATATTTTTTTCTCTGCTAAAACAACATTCCGTCCACAACTCATATAATTTAAAATTTATTCTAAGAATTATGCAAAATTCAAATATTTTCAATATATCTCATTTGATTTATTACGTAATTAAAATAAATTAGTTTTAAATTAGTTAGTGCTACAATAAAAAAAATTATTGATTCACAAAGAGGATATTTTTTTCCCCGCAAACACTTAAATTCGTCCACAGCTCATATAATTTTCATTGTATTCTAAAAAATGTCAGAGTCTTGCTTATAAAAAATGTCAAAGGCTTATTTTATTTTTTTTTCAAAAATTATGTAATATCTTTTAATTAAACAATTGTTAATCAATATTTTTTTTCTCCGCTAACACAAAATTCCGTCCACAACTCATATAATTTAAAATTTATTCTAATAATTATGCAAAATATAAATATTTCCAACATATCTAATTTGATTTATTAGGTAATTAAATTAAATTATTTTTAAATTGTTTAGTGCTACAATAAAAATTTATTTATTGGTTCATAAAAAGGATATAGGTCAAAAGTAGTTGAATTTATTACTCATGTCTATTGTAGAAAAGGGGTTGCATGCAGATATAGGACCGGCCGTTTCTCTCGATTGCTGCTGAAATCTCCGGTATAGAAGGTCGATTGATGCTCTATCAATCCTCATACCAAGCTCAATCCTCAGATAATCTACACTACAGTACTAATTCCTCAATCCTATGTTACTTATTGTTTAATTTGAAGTTCTGGTTGTATGCTTCAATTGTCCCAATCGGTTGTTTGTAGTAGTTTATCTAACTTATGTGGTCTGATCTGTATGATACTTGAGAAAGTAATTCAAGTTGAATTGATCTTAATTGATGCATGTAAAGACTTAATCCGACCGGGTTATGAATAGTAGTATCCGCATAATTTGAGAAGCAGAGCAAATTGATGTTTTATTTTATGAGTAGTAAACATGTAGGTATGTTCTATTTGATATATGCATTCACAATTGTACATTTTCCTTTTGTTTAAAATCATGGGCAAGGAATTTGATATGGGATACTCTTCCTCAATTGTATATTACCTGTTATACTCGGTGCCCGATTTATCGTTTTTTTAGTAGTCTCCGCACAATGTGAGAAACACAACAAATTGATGTTTAATTTTAGCAGTAGTAAACATCGAGGTATGTAGAATTCGATATATGAATTCACAAATATAGTTTTTTATTTTGTTTAAAGTCATGACCAAGTCATTTGATATGTGATACTCTGTTGTAATTGTATAGTACTTGTTGTTATACTCGGATAATTTAGTAATGGTGAATATAGTGGCCTTTAGTAATAGTGAATACTTGTTGTTCTACTCCATTTTTTTCAGTCGTGATACTATAGACGGATTTCCAAAGTTTATTTTATTGCAATGGGTATAATGATTCGAATGTGTTCCTCATTCTTGCTACTTAATTGATAGTTGATTTAGTACATTTTTTCTGGCAAGTAAACATCGGAACAGTCTTGCTACTTTTTAGATGAATTAGGAGATGATAGTGTTACAGTGGCTCCGACATACAATCATTGTCATTTTATATGAGCTATATTGGCTGTTTATATTGCAGATATGAATGGAAATACTGATATCCGTAGTGCAAACATGCAAACCTTGAAAGAATCATAGATGGTAAATTAAAATTTTCTATCAATCCTTGTAATGTACTATAGTATATTCATCATTTTTAACTCTACATATTATGTGTGCTCTTTATCCATCATTACATCATCTTAGATACTTTAGCGAGGAAAATCCATCCTTCTTTGTAACTCTTCCACGTGATGACAAAGACCTTCGTGAAATGGTATAATTTACCAATATAATGCTAATGTGCATTCTACTATCATTTTATCTTATTGTATGCCTGAAGAGTTTAATGATATTGTATGATTCAAAAGTACTAATGTGTAAAAAAAATTGTCAATTTCCAGAAACTACCTGATAACTTCATTAATAGTCTTCGAGAATCTATTCCAAGTAAAGTAATTCTTGTACTTGCTAATGGACATGAAACCTATGTGAATTTCAAGAAGTTGGAACAGTCTCTCTGTCACATGAAAGAGTTCAACATTTATTGTCGAGGTTTGTTCGGTTCCACTTTGATTTACTCTTATAAAGGAAACGGGAAATTCTTTATGAATTGTTTGAAGGATGAACTCTACGAGGTTATATACTTCAAGAATAGGACAATTCCACGCGGAACTTTCTATGATCAAGGTACTATACACAAACTTAATAAAAACCTTGTTGGACTACTATGATAAAAATAAAGTTTCTTATGAATGATATGTTTTTTCAGATTTAATGACTGGTATAGGATGGAAGTTCCTGTTGTTTCTTAACAATCCTGCTGTTCAAATTGGAGAAATTGTAAGAACACTATTTTCTGTCGAAGTCAGTTATTTTATGTTTCTGATATTTAGTTAAAAAAAGTAGATTACAGTGTTATCGATCATATCCACTTGTATAGAGGCTATAATTCTGTGCACTTTAGTAGATTACAGTGTTAAAGGTGGTACTTAATTAATCTTTGATCTTTGATATCCAATTCCTACACATTTCTGGAGAGCATTTGGGAAGCTGCTACCACCTAAAGTCCAGTTCTACATGAAAAATGGAAGTCGATATGAAGGAACGTATTCCAAAACTGAGAGAAAAATGTACGGCCTTGAAGATCTTATGCGAGAATATGGTTTGAGCGAGACTGACAAAGTTTTGTTTACCTACTTTGGTGAAGGAAACTTTTTTGTTAGGATATTTGATAATTCAAATGTGGAAGCAATGATGTTTGATGAAGATTCCGCAAGTTCAGGTTATATCTACTTAAAAAAGCATGTAATTATTTTAAAAAAAACATATTCGGATTTTTTTTTTAATTTTATGTTATTTATACTACAGAGTCAGAGATGGAGATTGTTGAGGAACCTGTTCAACTTCCTGTTAACCTGGAAGTTGATGTTCACAACAATGAGAACATGACTTTTACCCATGTTATGACAACATCCAATGTGAACAACACATCTCATGGAGTGGTACGAAAATATTTTATAAAATTTTATAACACAGTTGCCCAACGTTTTTTAATACTTTGACTTGTACTTATTTTTTAAATCTGTATTGTAGTATATCCCAAGCTACATTGAATCAACAAATGGACAATGGAAAGTTGGTGACATGGTAAATTTGAGATTTGCTGTCGGGAGTTGGTATGTCGGTGTTGTCAAATCGGGGAAGATGTTTAGGTTTTCAAGTGGCTGGAATCAGTTTGTTAGAGACAATGAGATCTCATTACATGAAATAGTTGTATTTCAATTGTTGGAAGAAGACCAGGCTGTAGTTTTTCTAGTGACTTTCCCACACAGGCCTTGAGATTTTTTCCCATATAAGCCGCTTTAAGTCTATGTTTTTTCAGTTCTGTTAATGTGTTAGACTACTGCTTCTCGTTCTCATCATGTTTTTATAACATGTTACGTTACTATGGGTGTGTAACTACTTTATCGTGATGGGCACGCTTTGCTGGAATTTAATTACTGGCATTAAGTTGGTTTATTTTATCTTTGTTGTTATATTTTTGCAGAGTAGTTATAAATTCTATTGTTTTATCGTATATTTATAATTTCCGATTAACTACCAAAAAATATAAAGTCATAAGCTATATGTAAAATGTAAAAATAATATAACGTGTCTATCATATTGATCTTAAAGTATGGACATCATAGAGTTAAAGAGATATGTCATTCTCACTTTTATTCACAATTTTTTCTATGATTGACATAGATTACCATAATACTACTATTTTTCACAAACACTATATAAGTATACATGTAGAAGGAGCACTAAAAGAAAGATCAATAGATTGTGTGGATACATGACCAAACTTTTGAAATATTACATAATAATGGTAAGAGAAACTACTATTTTACACAAACATTATATAAGTATATAACAGATTCTTAGCTTTTGTACACTTTTTTATCTGTGATATACGGAGATTAGAAAAATATGACAATATTAAAAACTTCTTAATATTGGTTAACTTAGAGCGATTTATTTGTTAGCAAAGACAGTTATTGTTGATCTTACTCTATTACCAAAAAATATGCGGTGTAAAACAAATACCAAATAAATGGATTATTTAATCTTGAAATCTTAACGAAAAACTTCCATTACTCAAAGAATCGACAACAAAATACGAAATTATGACAATATTAAAAGGAAACAAGTTTGAGAAGCAAATCAAAGCAATCTTCTTAATGGGAAAGCAAATATAACTTATTACAAACTGAAGATAGTTCCATCTAATTCAAACAAATACTGCAACATTGACAAATCCGACGAAAAATTCATCATCCTCTTTCACTTTTTCTGATTACAAAAAATTGCAGCATATTTTAGAAAATTCCATTATCAACTATGAAGAATAAAACCTTATAAAAAACAGGCATCATACCATTTTTATTTTCTTCAAAGTGGAGTGAATAGAGCCGGGAGTTTCAGAATGATTTGATAGATCAACCATATTCTGAGTAGAAGAAGAAATAATTTAGGACAATGAATACCTTAAACAATTAATTAACAACATTAATATAAGTCTTCTGTTTACCTCAGAAGAACTTGATATAGCAAAGCCAGCCATTGTAGCATCAGAAGGAGAAGAGATTGAATAATCTTTATCAATACAGTCAATGACCTTATAGATTTGGCTTTCCAACTTCACATTGTCGTCAGTTATCTGAATGACAAATATAACTTCCTTTCCAGCAATGTCTTTGATTTTCTTTGGATAGCCATCTCCAGTCTACACACTATTTTTATTTTAAGCATTGATAAACTACATTGAAAATGGAGAAAGGTGTTAGGACTGTTAGTTTACTTAAACAGTCGTTATGTTTACCTTAGGATTGTCAAGTATCATCTTGGTTGCAGTTTGGCCAACCATACGCTTCACAGGCTTGTCCATTAGTACAAAGTTAAAAGCCTCGTTGGAATTACCAGAAAGAACAACAATCTTGTATCTGATTGGTTAGACACAGAGAACAAATATTAAACTCTGCATTAAAATAAATAACCTATGCATAATTATTCATTGAACTATACCTCTTCACAGGCACCGGCATGATATAACTACATTTCGAACATTTGTACCTTCCTTCATACTTGTAGGCATCTTCCTCACATTTTATGCAGCTTAAATACCACCAGTTTTCGGACTCTTCTACAGCGGATATTTTGATGGAGCACATAAAGGTTTTCTGCGTAATTCTCAGCATATCACTTACTTTAGTATTTAAAGATTCTAACTTAGAAAGAAAGTAAAGTAAAACTGAAAACAGAATTTTATAACCTCGAAGTCATCAGAATTAGTCTTCTGGATGAGCTGTTGCACTATTATAGTTTCAATAACATGCACTAGTGAGCATGGAATCGAAGAACCTTGTGTGTTGGGAGCTGGTTTGTAACCTTCTTCCTGCAGCCTTAGGTCATTGTGAACATGTTAACTTATTAGTAAAGAACACTATTCCAATAATTCGTAAATGTTTCAATATAATGTAAGCGGATAGATAGTCATAAATATATACCTGGTCTTCAGTTCATTCACATTATCATTTTCTAAATTGAGATAGATCTTTGATGAAGGAAGTGTACTAATTTGGACTTAACCTGTAGAATTTTCTCATTAAAGGTTAAATAGACCTTGACAAGATGATTAACCTAGATCAATTATATTAGATCAATGATTTTAAAAAAGGTTACTCTTATATTTTAAGCTTGGAGCTTGTCACGATTGCAATGATAATGTGATCCTTTTTAGCCTTCTCATAATTCTTATTAGTCTCCACATCAAGTTGTCCCCAGACACTAACCTTGTGGAGTACCTAAGATGGAATATATGTATAAAATCAGGTTTAATATTTAGAGTGATAATTAACCTTCCATCAGTAATTCAAAATTTCACAATATCTCTCTTTTCAAACATGGTATCTATCAGTATCACAGGCTCAAAATCCTCCACTACACCAATGATATATGCATAAATGTAAAAAAATGCTAGCAAAAAAATAAGAACAGCACACAAAAAAAAAGTACTATGCAAGAAATCTTAGTATTATGACTTGTAGCAAATTCTGGGCTTTCAGCATTTTCATATCCGGAAACAACAATAAACAGTTCACCAAAATCAACAAATTCAAATTTGCGTCTCGGTATCATAAAGTCATCGCCTATTAACTTCTGAACTGATTTAGAATTAGAAAAGTTTATAAGATATTTCGAGGTGGTAGGCTTCATTGTTCCCTTTGCCTCTCTTGTATAAAAATTGCTTATAACGTAAACATCTCCTTCAACAATATCTTTGCCAACGGATCTCCAATTATCAGTATATACAAAAGCATGCATATGAAAGTCCTATAATAAATAAATTTCTTTAGATTTATACTTAAACTAATGTATGATGGCAGCATATAAATAATTAGTGAAATTTTTAAAAACTAACATCATCGTCAAGCAAAAGCAAGTTGTATCCTTTCAGAGCATATTTTCCTTCTTTGGATCCAGAAGTGGATGACCACATTCTAGTAATACGGACCTTGATCTTCCATGTAGTACGCGACTAATCAATGGAGGACAAACTGTCATACATCATTTCTTCAAATCTACAAAAAAGGCTGTCAAATAATGAGATGTAAATTATATTTATATCAAATAGAATGTTTAACAAATATCAAACGTTAGAACATGGAAAATCTTATAGAATAAACAGCAAAACTCGAAGAAAAATTACCGTTGTTAAGTCACACAACACTGTAGAAGGGGGTTGAATACAGTGTAGAATACAATCAAATCGATTTAAAGCACAAGTAACAGAGAACAGATGTATTCGATATAATAAACTCTGTTACAATGGAACTGTTCTCTCTCAGTGATGAACAAATATCACGAGAGCTGCTAGGTTACAATTGTATGATTTTCTCGATGATCATAACTCTTATAGAGTAAACCTATGTATGTGTTTATATAGACACACATTTATAAGATAACTTCTAATTGATATGGAATATAATTTTGTCTCCTAAAATATATCAATCAGATATCTTATATAATTCTTCTAGTCCTCTAACTCTTTCTATGCATGTCTTCTTCTTGTATTAGTCTCGATCTTCTTTCCTATAAATCAGCTTCCTTCCTTAACTGTTAGACCTCCAGTACTTAAGTTCTGATATCCATCTTCTGATAATCTAAGTCCTGATATCCTTAAGTCCTGACTTCCAATAAGTCCTGATTCCCGTAAGAACTTATATTTCCTGTTAGTTAAGATCTGAACACTAAACATGAAACATATTAGACATGACATCTCAAATATATCCAACAATCTCCCCCAACTTGTAAATTATGCAAGAATATACAAGTTAATAGATTTGATGATGTCAAAAACATTTAAGTTCAAATGTAATAAGAGTTTAATAAGACTATTAATTACAACTTACAAAACATCCAGTTTTACCAACATCACTAAATCAATCTGAATCCATAATGATTCTTATCAAAATCATTTATCAGATTATCTTAAGCTTTCTTCAGAACTTCAGCTAACTGTGCTTTGACCTGCATCAGTTCTTCTTCTTTACTATCACCAATTTGATAAATGGATGTTCTGAGAGCATGAATGGATGTTCTTTCAAGTCCATCACCAAGTCTGATAACCTTAGGATGTGAAGAGTTTTCATTATAACATAAGCATCTTCCTTTCAGAATAACTTCCACCTTAGCAGAATTCTTCAGCATAGGAATTTCTCTTCCATCACCTTCATTAATCATTGGACTGTAATGAGAAGTCTTTGTACCAGAGATTCTGAATAGAACTCTTATAGCCTTCAAAATGTATTCTAACCATCTTCTTATAACATCAGATTTTACTTCCAGAAGATAGTGAATATGTTGAAGTTCTCTCATAGACTTCTTTAATACATCAGTATCAGCTAATCTTAAGTCCTTCCATCATTGAGAAATAAGATCAATTTCTCTTTTAGATTCTCCTTATCATGAGCATCTATCACAACTTGAGCAGACAACACCTTGTCAAGGTGCCTTTGTTTGATTTGTTCATATGGTTTATCTGTCAATATGAAAGGATCTCTTAGAGTAACCTCTACTCCTGTTTGAATATTCTCTTCGTCAGAACCTAATCCAGCTCTATCTCTAGGTTGCTTGGCTCTCAACCCAATGTAGCGAGTTGATTAATCACGAGATTGGATTTTGGTTCAACTGGAGTAGCTTTCTTCCTCAACAGCTTCTTCTTATCAGCAATTGTCATTTTACCCAAATCAACTTCAACATTGTCAGTAGTTGATGTCTTGATAGCTTGATCAGAATTTGTTGTTTCTTCTGTACCTTCCTGTCCTTTATTCTGAACAACAACTTGAGCAGTGTCAGAGGTTGTTTTAGAATCTTCATTTATCTTTCTTCTTTTCAGAATTTGAACAGTTTCATCTTCAACAAGATTATCATCAGTTATTTGTACCATTTTACACACTGGTTTCATCAGATCTTGAGAAGTTTTCAAGTCCAGTGACTTGGTTGGTTCATAAATTTTTCCTTTCCCTTTGTCTTTGGGATCACTCTCAGTCTGTGATCTAGTCTTGAACTTTGAAGTTTCAAAATTTAACTTTTCCTTGATCACAATGCCTTTTTCCTTAGGCCTTGGAGGTTTCTTTCCATCAGAAGCTTTAGACTTAGGATTTGTCTTCTCAGCAGCAAATTGAGCTTCTTCCTCCTTGAGAGTTTCTAAATCCATTCCTGGATTGTGTTTCAGAAATATTCTTCTTGCTTTCTCCTCATCAAGTGTCTGGATTTTAGGATCTTTGTAATAACAGTAGTTTGCTTCCCCTTTAACTTCAGAGTTTGCAAAAACTTCTGAGAGTCTTCAGACCCTGACTGAATCAGAATATCAGAACTTGACATCAGACTTGCTTATCACCACTTGACTTCAGTCTTTGAGCATTCACAACATCAGAACATGACTTCTTCTAAATATAAGATTTTCCTTGAACTTTTCTTTGACCTCTGCTCTTTTCAGAGTTTCCCTAGTCATCACCTTTATCATCCTTTTTCTCCAGTTCTTGAGTAGGTGAGCATTTGGACTTAAATACCTTCTCCCCCTTTTTGGCATCATCAGGAAGTAAAAGAGAAAGAAGAAGTTCAACTGAAGATTGGATTTCATCCAATTGAGCTTTCTGAGAAGCTTGATTAGCCAGAACTTTAGCAATTTGGGCCTGTTGCTTCTCTTGAGTTTTCTCAATGGCTGCAACTTTTTCAGAAATAGGTCTGATATACCTGTTCTTGTCAAGCTTGACCTGTAGATTGAACTTATCAGCTTGTTCCCTGAATGTATCAACCTTTTCATGAGTAGAAGTATGTAGACCTTGAAGATGTTTTGTAGACAGAGCTGTGATCTTGAGTTGTGTCTTGAAGTCAGCATTTGTGAGCAACTCATCAGCTTTTGCAATATGCTCTGTCAGAATTGTAGAACATGGAATAAAATCTGATTTATTCCACTTATTGGTCCACTCAACACCTCTGTGAGTATCCTCCCAAGGAATAGGTGCTTCCTTTTCAAAAAATTTCTTCACCAAATCTTCCTTGCCCAGAGTAAATACTGGAGTCTCAACAGAAATACTGTCATCAGAACTTGAGGAAGACTCAGTCTGTTCTGATAGCTCAATAGTGTATGAAGCAACTGGAGATTCAGGAATAACATCATCTAAATTCTGATCAGCTAAATTTATCTCCAGAGCTGGTGTCTTTGATGTAGATGGAGCTTCCGGATAAAGAACTTCAGGTATATTCAAATTATGAATATCTATTTCAGAATTATCAGTTTGTTCTTTAGCATCATCTGTAGCTTTAATAGGAGAGACATGAGGGGTAAGAACTGTGTCATTAGCAGTGTCTTTGGCTTGAGCTGGAAGGGCTTCAATGATAATTGGTTCTTATAAGATCAGAGATTCCGGATCCCCTTCCTCAGCTTCTTCAGTATCTTCTGATATAGCCTTAGCCAAATACCTCTTAGCCTTCATTTTCTTCAATCTCCTTGCCAATGAAGGAGTTGCTTCAGCACCATCAGAATTTATAGATTTCCTTTTCAAAGTATCAGAACTTTGAGCTGCTTTCTCTTTCTGAGAAGTAACATTCTCAGCTTCAATTATCACAGGTTCAGATGCATGAACTCGTGCTTCAATTGTTTCCTCTTCACTCTCAGACTCATCTCTGAGAATCATCTTCCTTCTCTTTTATGGAGGTTGAGGAATAGACTTTGTCCTCTTAGAAGGTTTGGAAGATGAAGGTCTGGATGTTTGTGCTGCTGGTTGAGAAGTCTGAGGTGTTTGTGTAGAGGTGGTAGGTGCTGATGGTTGAGGTTCCGATGATTGGACATCAGGATATAGTGCAGTGTATTTTACTGGATCATAGATTATTAAGGCTTGTTTGACAGATAAAGGAATTCGGAGGGGTCTTAACACAGCCTTCTTATTATCAGTAGATAATAAGTCATTAAAAGCTCTTTTAGCTAGTCTGAATGATGGAATTAATTCACTAGCTGATTGGGGCTTATCATCACAACAAAAACTATAAATAAGCTGACATAATCTAGCAAAATAAACAGTATTTATGTCTTATGTCATCCTATCCCCAATGAGTTCCAGAGACTGCATCAGATTGGGTCAGAGCGTACCCAATATCAGAATTAGCGAGAAAATCCTGAATGAAGTGAAGTTTCGATGGAGCTTCAGCCTTGCTAAGAATGGCAGAGTAGTTGTTAGGAAAAAACTTAGCTCCATTCAAAATTACGTCTTTTGGTGCCATCTCTGTAAGAAATTGAGGAAGAGAGTGTTTGCAAAGTGTTTGTTAATAGTCCTGAAAGAAAACACTTCAGAGAATATTAGAGAGAGAGAGAGAGAGAGAAAGTAAAAGAGATTAAGAATAGAAAAGTAATTAAAATATTAGAAAATATTTTAACTCCCATATATATACTCTCTCCACTCAACATTTATATTTTCGAAGCATGGGATACACTTTACACCTGGCACCGTATGAACAGTCAATAAACCGTTAGAGCAAGAGTTAATGGGCACGTAAAATAAGCAATAATTACCGTGTACATGCAGTTTTTCAGGACATACAAGTTAACCACTAACCCATAATTATTATTACTGTTTTTATCTCACCCAAATTTATTCTGATTTAAATATGACTATTTCAGATTTTACCACAAATAAGTCAAGTAAAGAAAAATACCACGTAAGCATCAAGGATTCCATCAGGATTTAATATCAGAACTTAACTTATATCAGATTTTTAACAGTCATCAGAACATGGCTTCTGTACTCAAAAGGTGAATATCTTTTTCTGTGATCCTTCATACAAATACTGACTTGTTTTCTTCAGAGTTTAATCATCAGAACTTGTCCTCAGAATTTATGCAAATGACACTTAACTATTTGTCAAAAACAACTTAATCACCACAGTAATTTTCATCATTCATATGGAGTGAAAGTGTGTGCATTCAGCAAAATATCAGATAAAGATTAAAGTCTGATCAACTTCAGTACATCTTAGAAATAAGGCATAACTCAGAAAAATGCTTAAAATCTGTCATCAGTCATGATGTCTACTATAGAACAAATTTATGTAAGAGTCCACCTCAACTGTTTGTGCTCATTTTATGCATCTTTTGAAATTCCTTTCTATAGTGGCTTCTCAGTGTAAGTGAGTCACGACTGCTTATCAGAATTTATGCTGTTATCAGAGTATTTCTCCAGTAATCATAGAGTGTGAAAAGTCACCAAGAATTTTTTTTTTGCTTTTCTAATGCATATTACTTAATACCAGCAATGCATTTGGGTCTTCCCTTCCACATTTTTACTCTAGATCTCAAAAGAGTACCTGACTTTTATTCTTTTCTTTTCTTTTCTTTTGATAAGTGAGGCTTATCAGCACTTAGTTCATTCTTAAGATTTACTGACATCAAAATTTGACAGATAAGAAACAAGAATCTAGTTTGTGACTTAGTAATAAGATACACAAAGTAAACTTGACTAAGCTCAATATCAGAATCTGCTTGTGTTAATGAGTTTCCACATAAACAACTAATTCAAACATGAGATTTCTAGTATGTTTAAGACTACTAGGTTAACATCTAGCACAATTATCCTCAATGGATTGAATAGTCACAGAACATTCAAAACACTTATCAGAGTATATAAATCAATATCAGATAACAATCAGCATTTAATGAATTTTCAAATTAAGCACATATTACATATAGATAATACAATATGTAAACACTGATCATAAGTTCTGATGAATGAGAACAAAAACTAAGCAGATTTAGAGAAAGAACTTGAAACCATTCCAAGTTCATGTACCAATCTTAAAAATGTAGCTTCACATAATGGTTTTGTGAAGATATCTGCTAGTTGTTGATCTGTGGGAACAAAATACAATTCCACTGTACCTTCATCCACATGTTCCCTTATGAAATGGTACCTAATGCTGATGTGCTTTGTCATTGAGTGCTGAACTGGATTACCTGTTATAGCAATAGCACTTTGATTATTACAGTAAATAGGGATTTTAGAAAATTCTAACCCATAATCCAGTAATTGATTCTTCATCCAAAGAATTTGTGCACAACAGCTTCCTGCAGCAATATATTCTGCTTCTGCAGTTGATGTGGAAATTGACTTTTATTTCTTGCTAAACCAAGAAACCAATCTGCCTCCAAAAAATTGGCAGCTTCCATTAGTGCTTTTCCTGTCTATTTTGCATCATGCAAAATCTGCATCTGAGTAACCAATTAGCTTAAAATCTGATTCCCTAGGATACCACAATCCTAGATCAACTGTACCCTTAAGGTACTTGAAAATTCTTTTCACAGCTATTAAGTGAGGTTCTCTTGGATCAGCCTGAAATCTTGCACAAAGACAGGTAGCATACATGATATCAGGTCTATTAGCAGTTACATAGAGTAAGGAGCCAATCATACCTCTGTAGTTAGTAATATCTACTGATTTACCAGTATTGTTATCTAACTTGGTTGCAGTGGCCATGAGAGTGGATGCAGTTGAACAATCTTGCATTCCAAATTTCTTCAGTAAATTTCTGGTATACTTGGATTGACAGATAAAAGTGCCTTCTTCAGTTTGCTTGACTTGAAGGCCCAGAAAATAGCTGAGTTCTCCCATCATACTCATTTGATATATTTACTGCATTAGCTTTGCAAACTTCTCACACAGTTTGGAATTAGTAGAACCAAATATGATATCATCAACATATATCTGTACCAAAAGTAAGTCCTTTCCATGGTTGAGGTAGAATAAAGTCTTGTCAATTGTGCCTCTGTGAAATCCACTTTCGAGAAGGAATTGAGCTAAAGTCTCATACCATGCTCTTGGAGCTTGCTTAAGGCCATAAAGTGCTTTGTCAAGCCCATAGACATGATTGGGAAATTTAGGATCTACAAAGCCTGGAGGTTTTTCAACATATACCTCTTCTGCCAATTCTCCATTGAGAAAAGCACTTTTTACATCCATTTGAAAGACTTTAAACTTCTTGTGAGCAGTATAAGCCAAAAAGATCCTTATGGCTTCTAATCTAGCAACTGGTGCAAATGTTTCATCATAATCAATACTCTCATGTTCAGAGTAGCCTTTAGCAACCAGTCTTGCTTTATTCCTTGTAATTATGCCATCACTGTCAGTTTTGTTTTTGAACACCCATTTTGTAC
Source organism: Apium graveolens (assembly GCF_009905375.1). Taxonomy (NCBI): domain Eukaryota; kingdom Viridiplantae; phylum Streptophyta; class Magnoliopsida; order Apiales; family Apiaceae; genus Apium; species Apium graveolens. The sequence continues at coordinate 63,922,582 of NC_133657.1, forward strand.
CAACAACTGATCTGTTCTTTGGTCTTGGCACTAGGGTCCTGACTTTATTTCTTTCAAATTCATTTAACTCTTCCTGCATTGCTTGCACCCAATCAGCATCTTGAAGAGCTTCTTCCACTTTCTTTGGTTCATTCTGAGATAGAAAAGAATGGTAGAGACATTCATTTGAAGTTGCAGTTCTAGTTCTGACACCTGCTTCAGGACCTCCAATGATTAAATCCGGTGTATGTGCTTTAGTCCACTTCCTTGCAGATGGAAGTTGATCTCTAGAACTGGATCCTCCCCCATGATCCATGTTGTCTCCATCAGCATTTTATGATGCTCCCCCTGTAGTTATGCTCTCTGAGACTTCAGAATTTGATTTTTCAGGAGTTGAAGAATCAGAGCTTCCAGAATTATCAGAATTTGGCTCATCAGAACTAGATGAATCAGAACTTGAAGAGCCAGTGACAGGTTCTGATGCTTCTCGAGAGTCTTGAGATGTGGTAGGTTCTTCAGCTTACTCACCCTGGACAGGTGCATTTTCCTTTGGAGTTGTTACCACAGTTTCAACGATATCAGAACTTAATCCATCAGAATTTACAGGATCAGGATTTAAGTCATCAGAATTTGCAGAATCAGAATTTAAATCTTCATTTTCAAATCTCAGTTGATCATGATCATTGAAATCTTCAAGTCCAGTAATCTTCTTATCATCAAAAGAGACATTGATAGATTCCATGACAATGCTTGTTCTTAAATTATAGACTCTGAAGGCTTTTGTGGAAAGTGGATATCCAACAAAAATTCCTTCATCAGCTTTTAGATCAAATTTTGACAGTTGTTCAGGATGAGTCTTAGTAACAAAACACTTGCAACCAAATACATGAAAGTATTTCAGATTTGGCTTCTTTTTCTTCACCATCTCATATGGTGTTTTCCATGCTTATTTATAAGTGTAGCATTTTGTGTAAAACAAGCAGTCTGCACAGCTTCAGCCCAAAATAAGTTGGTAGCTTTGCTTCATCAAGCATTGTTCATGCGGCTTCAATGAGAGTCCTCTTCTTTCTTTCTACAACTCCATTTTGATGTGGAGTTCCAGGTGCAGAAAATTCCTGTTTGATTCCATGATCTTTGCAGAACTCTTCCATGATTGAATTCTTGAACTCAGTGCCATTATCACTCCGTATTATTTTAACAGAATCTTTGATCAATTTATCCAGTTGTTTGACATGATCAATTAGAGTAGATGATGTTTCATTCTTCTTGTGCAAGAAATACACCCAAGTGTATCTTGTGTACTCATCCACTATAACCATAGCATATTTCTTTTTTACAATAGACATGACATTGACTGGACCAAATAGATCAACATGCAGTAGGTGATAAGGCTCAAGAATTGATGACTCGGTTTTGCTCTTGAAAGAGGATTTTCTTTTTTTTGCCTTCTGACATGAATCACAAAGGCCATCAGGAGCAAATACTGTTTTTGGAAGTCCTCTCACAAGATCTTTCTTTACAAGTTCATTTAATTCTATTGTTGAAATTTAAATAAGAGAGTTTCTTGTGCCAATTCCAGCTTTCTTCAATTGATGCTCTACTCAACAGACAGATTGCAGAACCATCAATATTTGTTGAAATTATGGCTTCATAAATGTTACCATGCCTGTATCATTTCAGAACCACTTTGCCTGTAGAATTACTTATAACTTTACAGTGTTCTTCGAAGAAATCCACATGATAACCTCTGTCACAGATTTGACTTACATTCAACAGATTGTATTTAAGTCCTGAGACAAGAGCTACTGTTTCAATGATGACATTCCCAAGATTGATCTTGCCATATCCCAGAGTTTTTCCATTGTTGCAATCTCCATAAGAAACTTCTGGGCCAGCTTTCTCCACAAAATCTGATAGCAGGGCTTTATTTCCAATCATATGTCCTGAACATCCACTGTCCAGAACTAGGATGTTCTTCCTGTTGCCCTGCAATCACAAAGACCACTAATGGTTAGTTTTAAGAACCCAGACTTGCTTGGATCCTTTGGTCTTTTTAAGTTTGTTAACATTTGCAGCGGATTTAAAATCAGAGTTTATGCTAACATTTTTCTTATCAGTATTAACAGTATCAGACTTTGCATCATACTTTACACTAGAAGGAATTAAAACAACTTTCTTCAAAAAAGGTTTTATCTGATAATAATCATAGTACAAACTATGATATTCCTTACAAGTATAAATGGAATGCCATATACTACCATAATGAAAACAAAGATTTTGTGGCTTAAACCTAACAGAATGACTCTTAACTCCTGACTTAGAAGGTAAAGAGTTCTTATTCTTATTCTTCGTGCAAAAAGAAGCCAGATGGTTAGAGTTTCCACAGTTATAGCATTTCTTTCTAGGCGCATTAGGAACAGGCATATAATTGTTGCTTTTATTCACACCTTCCTTTCCATTCCTATTTTTCCTAGCTACCTTTATCTTGTTTACACTGGTAATCTCTTTCAGCTTATGTTTAAGCTGCTTCTTTGTCATTAAGCCTATGTTAACTTCAGTTGGTTTATCCTGTTCTAATTTTTCAGAAGTTGACTCTGCTATCACTTCTGTCTCAATATCTTTCATCTTTTCAGAATCAGACTTTACAGTTTTAGCTACAAATTTAACAGGATTTACCTTTGGCTTAGTAGTCTGTTTAACAATAATTGGCTTAACTTGTTCAGTTCCTTTTTTACTTTTCTCATCTCCATAACCTAAGCCCTCTTTCCAGTTCCCAATACTTAGTATATCCTGACTTGTTCAGCCAGAGTTAGTCCAAGTCCTGATAATCTCTCTCCTTTTCTAACTCAGTTTTTTTAAGATTTATTCATTCTTAGCACTTCATCTCTAACATAGAAAGCATCATCTCTATCCTTCTGAGTTTGATGGAACATAACCAACTCCTTTTCTAAATAATCATTCATCTTTTTAAAAGCAAGATTTTTAGAAATTATTCTTTCACATGTTAAAGTTTGATCTCTATAGCTAGTAAACATGGTTTTAAGATATAATCTCAACTCAGTAATATCATCAGTATGAAAGGCATAAGTTGTTTGAGGTACCTTTAACTCAGCAGCATCAGAACTGCTATCAGCATTTGCCATCAAGGCATAGTTCTCCTCATCTTCAAAATCTGAAGTGTCTGTCCAGCTTTTCTTCTTTGTGACAAGAGCCTTGACTTTATCACTCTTTCATTTCTTGCAGTCAGGAGTTATGTGGCATTTCTCACCACAGTTGTAGCATTTGACATTTGAGTAATCTCCTATGTCAGACTTTCCTCCTTTGCCTTCAGATTTTCTGAAGCCCTTCTCATCAGAACTTCTACCTTTCCTGGAAAAATTCTTTCTCCTTCTGAATTTCCTGTAGGCTATCTTTGTGATACCATTCACCATAAGAGCACACAGCTTTATCATCTCTTCATCAGCATCTACTTCAGGTAGACTTTCAGTAATCATCATCATCAGAACTTGATGAATCTGAATCAGACTTTATGATGAGAGCCTTTCCTTTTCCTTTCTTTGAGATAACCACTTTGGGGGATTCTTCCTCAGTATTAAGAGCAACTGTCCTTGACTTTCTCCCATGTCTCTTGCTTCTTTGATCCATCTCAAGTTCATAAGTCTTGAGCATTCCATAAATTTCATCAAGAGTAGTTTCATCAAGAGCATAGTTGTCTCTTATAATAGTAGCTTTCAAATCCAACTTCCAGGAAGAGCTAAAAGGAATTTTGGATTTGAATCTTCCTTGTCCACCAGTGATAGATCATTCAAGAGTTTGACAAACCTGTCATATAAGTCAGTTAATGACTCATCACTTTTTGAGTCAAAGTGCTCATACTCTTGAGTGAGTATAGTCCTCTTGTTTTTCTTGATTGCATCAGTTCCCTGACACCTTGTCTCCAAAGCATCCCATATCTCCTTTGCAGTCTTGCATTGAATTACCCTATTTGACATGACATTATCAATGGCACTATACAGCAAATGCCTTACCTTTGCATCCTTGGCAATAGATGAGATATCTTCAGCTGTGTATTCTCTTTTCTCCTTTGGTATGGTCTTTGCTGGCTAATCTGCAACTATAGGAGAGAGCTTAGTTGGCTTATGCGGTCCTTCATAAATTCTGTCAAGGTATTATGGATCTGTAGCTTCCAGAAACATAGTCATCTTCACTTTCCATATGGGATACTCAGAAGGTCTCAGCATGGGAACCCTGATAGTCTCATATCGACTATGGGTTTGAGTTTTGGAGTTTCTTCAGTTTTGGCAGGCTTGGTTGGATTTTTTGCTTCTTCAGACATGATTGTTTTGGATCTTTACTGTATGTGTGTTAACCGATAGGCTCTGATACCACTTGTTAGGTCACACAACACTATAGAAGGGGATTGAATACAGTGTAGAATACAATCAAATCGATTTAAAGTATAAGTAACGGAAAACAGATGTATTCGGTATAATAAACTCTGTTACAATGGAACTGTTCTCTCTTAGTGATGAACAAATATCATGAGAGCCGCTAGGTTACAATTCTATGATCTTCTCGATAATCGTAACTCTTATAAAGTAAACATATGTTTGTGTTTATATAGACACACGGTTACAAGATAACTTCCAATTGATATGGAATATAATTTTGTCTCCTAAAATATATCAATCAGATATCTTATATAATTCTTCTAGACCTCTAAGTCTTTTCATGCATATCTTCTTCTTGTATTAGTCTCGATCTTCTTTCCTGTAAATCAGCTTTCTTCCTTAATTATTAGTCCTCCAGTACTTAAGTTCAGATATCCATCTTCTGATAATCTAAGTCCTGATATCCTTAAGTCCTGACTTCCAGTAAGTCCTGATTCTAGTAAGAACTGATATTTCCTGTTAGTTAAGATCTGAATACTAAACATGAAACATATTAGACATGACATCTCAAATATATCCGGCAGCTGTTTAAATTGAAGTGTTGCACATGCCAATGATATAACTGCTCATATATTTATAATTAGGTTCTTATAAATCAAAACCCAAAAAATCCGCTATGTGATATACATGATCGAAGTGATAATTGATTGCAGTTGATATTTACAATCAATTTAAATACAAATGACATATATTCTGTAATTTCATTATTACAAATAGAAAATCAAATAGAAAATTATAAGTATGATGTTGATGATAATTCATTTCTTTTTAAACTAATAATAAGAATACATATGAAAGGAATAATATTATTTTACATATTGATTCTATAAAATATTCATATGAATCATGGTACATATTGATATGTCAGTTACCATACTTAAATTTTTATTGTACCACAAATATTATATGTCCAAGAAACAGAACTTATTAATGTCCAATCTACAAACTGATTATTATATATTATATATACAACTGGAGTTAGAAATTATTTTAGAATTCACTGTTCAAGGGTAAATTTTAATTTGTAAGTGTATATTTTAAAAATATATCATTCAGTTTATATTTTTTATCCAGCCTACTATATATATGTGTGTATTTAGCAATATATATATATATATATGTGTGTGTGTGTGTAAATAGTATATTTTAAAATATGTTTAATGAAAAAAAAATTCTGCATTTTTTATAATTTCATTACATTATTAACATAAATATATGTTAATGTTTTTCAACATATATTAATATTTATGGAGAATATAAAATAACGTAAATTTTTTTGAAATCAAATAGTCATTTTTTGCCGATTGGTTCAATCTGTATCCTCAAATTAATAAATGTTCTGCAAACGTGGGAAAACATTAAATTTGTAATTAAATTAAATTGCAGGAATATTGGGTGATGTAAATTATAATTTGTAAGTATTTATTTTAAAAATATATCCTTCAGTTTTTCTTTTTTATCCAGCCTACTATATATATGTGTGTAAACAGTAGATTTTACAATATGCGAAATGAAAATCAATTCTGCAATTTTTACAATTTCATTACATTAAATAAATATATGTTAGTATTTTTGCAATATATACTAATATTTTTGGAGAATATAAAATAACGAAATTTTTTGTGAAATCAAATAGCCATTTTTTGTCGATTGGATCAATCTATGTCCTCGAATTAATAAATGTTATACAAACGTGGGAAAACATTAAATTTTTAATTATGATAATATCACACAAATAATTGTTATACGCGTAAAAAGTGGCGAATTTCACATAAATTATTGTTAAACACTAAATAGTGAATTGATTTTAGGTTTTTAAAAATAAAACATTCTAACAAATGCATACTGAAATAGTAGTTATTTACATGTCCGCCTAAATACGAATTTATTATTAAAGATATATCATATATTAAATTTAGAAAAATGCATTTTATTACATAAATCTTAATTGCCTTTCAGTTTTGTATGTCATTTACTATTTTCTTAATAAATTCACCATCGATAAACTATTGTCATTTTTTATAAAATGTATTGTACATAAAATTTAGGCTTATTATAAATTAATATAAAATCATCAACATATTTTTTAAAAACACATCACAAAATACAAATATCATGATTGTTGGAATTAACAAAAATAAATATAAATGAAAATTACCATTTGGGCAGATAAAAATTGGGTAATTATTTAGTTATATATTATTAAAACTATATATGTACATTGCACAAACAACTACTTCTATCTGCAAATATGTTCTCATTACATGTATTATATCACAGTACAATTTACATAAACTGAAACAAATTATATACATGAATTCCAAATAACATAAAAAAAATTATGCTTCAACAACCTGACCATCGATTGCTGGTTCAGGATCATCACCCTCAACGTCTTGAAATCTTGCCTGGTCTGGCCCAACACCTAAATCTATGTTTAGGAAATTATGTATATCTGCAACAAGGCATATCAAATGTTCGAAGGTCATGTGAATTCCATCTGCCAAGTGTTGTCAAACTACATGCAACTGCATTCCTATGAGGGTGAACCACGTTAAGTTTACAACGGAATCATTAAGCCTTGACAAATTAAGTCTGAGCTTCTGTCTAGTATGTGGTGTAATTCCTTCTTCTTTGTGATACTTGCATTCACGGTATCCGTTTATATTATCGGTTTCGATGATAACATGCTCGTATGAATCCTGGAATGCACGGTGCATGCCTAGTACAATAGCCCATAACTGTGAATTCGGATTTGTAAGGCCTGGAATTGTGCCATAAGTCAGTCTGAGAAGATGACCTCCTGCATCTCTTACAACAACACCAATACCATTTCTATTATGGCCTTCAGGAACATTTTGAATGAATTCACTATGCACATTGATCTTCACCCAACCATTAGGAGGAAATTTCCACTCAACATGTTTCATTATACTTAGATGTATAAAATAGTTGTTGACTATATATGATTACAAAATAAAGCTATCACAAATGGTAAAAAAATTTCTGGAATTTATAAATAAACAAAAGAGTTGAATAGATGTGTCTTTTGTAAAAAGTTGTAAAGATGTGTCTTTTGCAAAAAGGTGAACAAAGAGTATTGAAAAAAGAGTATTGAAGAGATGTGTCTTTTATAAAAACTTGTAGAGATGTGCCTTTGGAAAAAAGCTGTAAAATTTTAAATAACTAAAACCATTGGAACAGTTTAGAATGCAAGTTTGTATAAAGATTTGTTCAAAATATTATTTATTTCATACACATATAAAAATCCAAAGATAAATTAAATTTGAACAGATATGTCTTTTGCAAAAAGTTGTAAAGATGTGTCTTTTGCAAAAAGGTGTAGAAAATAAATTAAACAATACTGAAAAGATGTGTCTTTTGTAAAAAGATGTAGAGATGTGCCTTTTTAAAAAAGCTGTAAAATTTTAAATAACTAAAACTATTGGAACAGTTTAGACTGCAAATTTGTATAAAGATTTGTTCAAAATATTATTTATTTCATACACATATAAAAAGCGAAAGATAAATTAAATTTAAGATCACACTTTAAATGTTATATAAAATTATAACTAACAATGATAGTAAAATCACAAATAATTAGATTACCATTTACATATGTATCTAAATTAATCCAAAAGATAGTTAACTAATAAACAGAATAATGACAAAATTTTTGTTCAAGAAATATAATACGCAAATAGCTTTTATCATTAAAAGGAACACAATGCTGGATAGAAAATTCCAGGTAATCTCCGCTAAGAAATAGTTCAGCACATTTATTGGAAGAAAAAAAACTTAAATAAAAATACGCAGAGGAAAAAAACATGTAGTATTTGAAGATAAACTTAAAAAAAAATCAATGAGTTTAATAGAAAATCGCCATTTGGTTGCTCTTCTGTTCATGTAATTGTACCATTTTCATTTGTCCTGTAAAATACAAAGATCAATTAAGCATTTCCGTAAACCATTTACAAAATTTAATTGTTTATTTAAATTAAAAGACATTAGTTTGTACACTTACATGTCAATTGTTAGAAGAAGAGCTAATGTATCTATATTAGTAGTTGATGGTAAACTCCCAGAATCAGAATATACATCAGCTGCGGTAAAAAAATTTCTCTTGATCTGAACATTGCCATCATTGATCTCTATTTTGAGAGTAACATGTATTCCAACAATCTTTCTAATGTATTCGGGATATGGAATATAAATTTCACACTGCAACTCCAAAAACAATTAAATCCATCACTACACAAATTATTTAATCTACTATTAATCTAATACCTAATACCTACTTATATAAAAAAATAAAAAAACACACTAGTTTGTACTCAGAAAGAAGTTCAGTGGTTGTCTTATGCAATAAACGTTGGGTTGCACGATCCATGAGGATGAAGTTATATGCCGCCGATTCATCCTCTGTTACTACTATAATCTTATACCTACAAACAATGATATAACACTTGTCATAATTATGTAATTAATATGTAATATATAGGACTTAGAAAAAATTATGGGTATAGTAACAAATTAAACACTTTATCTTGTCAGGAAGCTCAATCTCTTCGTTGTCGCAATTTGCATAGCTGTTATACCACCAGTTTGCAATCTCTTCCACATCTATAATCTTTACAGCACACATGAAAGTTTTTTGCATCGTTCAAATATCAGGATTAAAAATGATAATATATCTTCTACATTCTTTGCTGCCTATTTTAAATAAATGACAAAAAAAGAAAAACCTGGAGATCATCAATATTTGTCTTTAACCCCAATTCTTTCAATGTGACAAACTGTAACGCAGGAGTTGGGTTCACAATTACTGGTTTAATTTTGATCAATGGAACATGACTCACAAATTCGGTTGATGTCTAACATTCTGGTGAGGAATGTAGCCTTCATTCTCAAGTTTGCAGTGAATGCACTAACTTCAGTTATTTTTTATGATACAAATAATTATGAGCATCTGGTCAATGAGTAGTGTTAAAAACACATTAGAAATTCTATGTAGTCCTGAAATATGACTCAATTATTACATTAATGCAACTTCAAACCTTAGTATAATTAATTTGTTTTTATGAAAGAAGGTCGGTATATTTGATTGCATAGTACAAAGAAAAATATACCTTTGGCGCATTGAGTGAACTAAATCGTTATCCAGATTGAAAAACACTTTTGATGATGGTAGCGTACTGAAGTAGACAGTGTCTGCAAAGATAATTTTAAAAATATGTATATAGTACACCATTGTATATTGGCAATTTCAGATACAATGGACATGTATAGTTACTTTGACGTTTTTTTTAAATCATAGAACTTACTCCTGAAAATCTTCATGTTAGTACTTGTTACAATGGCTATAATTGGTTCCTCCATAACTTGGCTATACAATCTGTCAATATCCTTCGCCAAATCAGCCCAAACACTAACCATATATGAATACCTGTATTAAATCCGATGTTAACAGTCATACTTTTAACCCACTATTATCCTAGCTAGATAATTAGGATATTCACATATTTTTAATCTACCTCCCATCAGTGATCTTGAACTTGATAATATCTTTGTCACCATAGATTGTTTTGATTGACTTTAATCTTTCAAAATCCTCAAAAACACCGATGATATCTACCAAAATTAATTTAAATTTCAGTACATATACAGTAAATTAGAGTAGAATTAATACATATCAGTTAAAAAGAGGAAATATAAATGAGATAGCTTTATTGACCTGTTGAGAAAGTTGGAATGAGGTTATCTCCATGTTCAGATGCAGCAGAAAACAAATTATTCATGTCACCAATCTCAAACTTGTGAAGAGGTATCATGAAATCATCGAAATCAATTTTCTCAAAGGTTGTGAGTTGTGAAAACTGTATCATAATTGTTGAATGTGTAGGCCTTAAAGATCCAAGAGCTTGACGTACATGAAAATTCGATATAACATACACGCCTCCTTCAACTAAAATACTGGAAATTGTTTCCCAGTCCTTAGCATACACAAATGCTGGTACATGATTGTCCTGTTAAGAAAATATCGAAATACTCATGAGCATCATTGGTTGTTAATAACAATAATATGTGGATGTCCGAGTATACATTTGTATAAAACTTACATGAGCATCAAGCAATATAAGATTGTACACCTTCAAGGTATCAGTTGATGATAGTGACGTCCACATTCTCGTTACTCGTACTTTCACCCTCCAAGCAGTTGATAAAGTGTTAAGAGCAGATAATTGATGAAACATGTTTTGGCTATGGTTCAAGAAGTCCTAAAAGATAATTAAAATTAGTAAATTAATGGACACATAAAACAAAACATCTTTTACAGAGTGAAAGAATGACTTACTTGAAAGAGATAAATTGCTTGGGTGAGATTAGGGTACAATATTGTGTATATCTATAACAATATTTTTATTAGTAAAAATCTGTTAAGGAAAATATTGTATGAGATATGTTTCATAATAGCGTTAATGATGGAGAGATTTAGTTTGACGGATCTTTGTGTTTATCAATCATTTACAAAAATATTGTATAATATTTTCAAATCTAGATTTGTTTTACATTATATTTATATTGTCTATTATTGCAATCAATTATAATGTTCAAAATTGATATACCATGACCTCTTAATATCTTTTTACCAACTTTGGCTCCATATGCTTGGCCTCTAAATAGCTTGATTTACTCTAAAAAATATAGTTTACATGAGTATCAGTCTAAATACATAAAGTCAGGTAATTTGAATTCATTGCAAATTTTTTATAAAAATTGTAGGTGTTTTTTTATTAAAATAAAATTTTAAATTTTCTGTCTTTAGCTAACTCATTGTAAAAATAGAATTATGTGAAATATAATTTTGTTTATGTTAATATAAGAAATTCATTACAAATTTAAATAGACTCATGAGCTGGATATATAAATATACTTTTTATTATGGTAAGAGTATATACACATGTAAATGATTATGATCAATAAAAATTGGATAAGATAACTGAAAAACATAATTTCTCTATCACTCTACATTAGATGGAATTAAAATACCAATTATGCTATACTGATACAGGAAGATTATAAAACACTTCGTCAAATACTATATTAGCAGTAAAATTACATGTCCTCCCGTTATCGCCTTCTATTAAAATATGCCCAACTAGAGAAGTGACTCTTGAAACGACAACATACAACTGTCCGTGAGAAAATATAGGTCTTGGCAAGAAAATCCCAACGGTCTGAAGTGATTGACCTTGGCTTTTGTTTATTGTCATTGCGAAACAGATTTGAAAAGGGAATTGAATTCTCTTGAATACAAAAGGAAAGTGTGTATCAGTCGGTTCCATCTCAATCCTTGGTATTAGAACCTTTGTGCATGCATGGGATCCTGTTAACAGTTGGCACTCCACACTTTTCTTTAGACATTTTGTCAAAACCATTTATGTACCATTACACAAACCCGTTATCTGGTTAAGATTCCTCATCAACATGACTACAACTCCTACCTTTAATTTCAAATCATGCTTCAGAATGGAAGGCATATTAATTGAATTGAGATACTCAATTGGGAAAGAAGATTCATAGTCATTATCATCGTTTCCTGTCTCAGTATCAATAGAATCTTGGCTAAGGTAAGAATGTGTGATACCTGGAATTAGATTTAAAACATGAGAATTTACTTCATCAACAATTGCATTTATCGGTGTGAGGATGGCTCTTTCCTTAAGATATGATTCAGTAGTGTAATTTTTCGTAAAATCTGGATATGTGACATCCATAATATCTTTCACTGTGTTGGTTTTCTTCTCCACCAAATATTTCCTTCGAATGATAATTTCTGGATCCTTATAAATGTTATCTGGATGTATATTCTCCACCTTGCCGTCGCCGACATCAAGAACCCATTTCGCAAATTCTGCAATTTTCTGGTTCTCTTCAGCATTCATACCGCATCCTAGACGTATATTCTGGTGGAGCATAAAAACTTTGCAATGGTTTCAGAGGCTTGACTGGTTAACAGAAGATTGCACAACTTCTATTCTAGAAGCCTTTGGAATAACAGGCAAGATTTGCCAAAAATCGCCTCAAAAAACAATCGTTATTCCGTCAAATGGAATATTCTTATTTTTAGGATGAACTGATGCCATTATATCTCTAAAGCAGCGATCAACAGATTCAAAAGCATGGCGATATTGTATTAGAGCTTCATCCCATATGACTAAACTAGTATTCTTTATTAATTCAACAATGTCAGATCCGTACTTAATACCGGCCATAGAGTATCGATCCAATTTTAGCGGGATGTGAAATCTAGAGTGAGATGTTCTACCACCCGGAAGAAGTGTTGCAGCTATGCCAGATGATGCTACTGGAAGTACTATTTTGCCTTCATTGCGCAAACGACATCATAATGTTTTCCATAAAAATGTCTTTCCACATCCGCCACTGCCATATACAAAAAAGAGACCTCCTTCTCCTTTATTTACAGCTTCTAATACTGAATTGTACACCTGTAGTTGCTCACTATTTAAACTCTGGAAGTTTTTGGAATGCTCTTCAAATTGTTGATTCTTGTTCTACCTGGTATCCTCCTCAATTAGTCGGTTAGTCGTACTATGCATATAGATATCTACAGGATATGGCATATTTGAAAAATCTTTTAGAGACTTGCCATAACAACTTTTCTACCTCTGTCATGTTATCATGAAATAATCCAGTTAAGATGCTTATGTTGCAGTTAATTATTATGAAAAAAACGTGGAGATAAACGATATGTGAATAATTCTATTTAAAATTTACCTACAAGTGTATATTTCTCCAAATCAGCGTCAGAAAGTTTGAGCTCCACATTACCGGACTTCTTCCATTTGTTGTACAAAAGGTCATCAGACAATAATTTCTAGTTATCGGTCCACAACTTAAGTGGATCTGCTATTGGACAGTTGGTCAATATATGAACAAACATTGAACGAAGCTGAAAAGGCACGCCAGATTTCGTATTTTCTCGAAGTGCAGAGTGTCGTTGATTGTCATCCTTGAGGAGACCAAGTACCTTATATGCTTCTTTATATGTGTTATATGTTCGACCATTAATAGTTCTCAAATCACGAAAAGAAGTTGCACCTTTATTGCGTAAAAGAAGCATTCTAAAAAAACGTATCTCCTTGTGATGCATGAACTTTTGTTAACCTTCCGATGACAATCCCTCTTTCACGTTGTTTCCACTTAGACTGCCCAGGTAGCCAAGTAAAACCTCGTGGGAACTCCTGGTAAGTGTAATCCTGAGCACCGGGAATAGTTTTGTTGGCGACAAACCATGCTTCTAACTTATATTTCCTGTTTGATTCCTTAGTTGATACTTCTTCCAAACTGTCATTAACATTGAAGGTAACATTTTTGGCTCCTTCTACATGGACAGACAAATGCTCAATGGATGGATACCGATAATGAATATCATATCCTAATAATCTCTAGGCAGCTTCGGATGCACAAACGTAACGACCATCCAGAAAATGTCTCACATCATCAATAGTTTTACACTTTTCTGAATTTAAAGGCAATCCTTTTTTCCTTCATATCATCATTGTTGTTGTGTAATGTCCCTTCAAACAATACTTGAATAGATATTTCAAAGAGCGAGAATTGTTATATATTTCCAAGTTCATATGACACTGAAAGCGTAGTAATAGATCACGTTATAAGGTACAACAAATTAATTGTCCAGTTGTTGCTTGTTCTTCTCAACAGTCATGTCCATTCTTCTCCTCCAGGAAATCCACAGTCATCAAAGAATATGTGACCATTGTACCTATGTGTAAAATTGGTTTAAACACAAATATAATTACGTCTCCTTTTACATTTACCATAATGATGATATTTTTTTCCAAAAAATCTTGGATACTTCATTGCAAATACATAAAAGTATGTCCTGATGGTCACATATCATGTAATTTATTTGAAAATACCTCTTTCGGAAATGACGACCATATTTTCCATTTGACATACACGGAGAATACGAAAAATCCTGTCCACATGGCCCATGTATCATGTAATTTTTAACAGCATGGAACCCGGCCGGGTCAGTTTCCTTATGCGGAATTTCAGCACAAACCAAATCATCAATCTGCTCTATCGTATTGGGATGATCATCAGAATGTAGCCAAATTAACATATGAGCGTGAGGTAATCCTCTTTTCTGGAACTCAATCACGTACATAAGTGTTACACAAAATTCATAATTTAGTAGAGAATATAGTGTAAAATCAACTATTAAAGGTTGTTTTGTAAAAGCGTTAAAATACTCACGCCCGGTGCATTTTCCAAAGTAATTTTGATTTTTTATTAAATCAACTAATTGATCTAGCTTCATTTTAAAAACACGGGCAACCACATCAGGAGCATCTGCAACATTAACGCCCGACATATGTTGGAGCATACTCTGAATTTCTGGCCATTTAGTGTTGCAGGTTATTGTCAAGAAGAATGATGGATGACCAATACTACGACATATAGCAAGAGAGTCTTTAAAATATTGGGACATATATCTCCGTGAACCTGTGAATGTAGCAGGAAAAATTACATTCTTTCCTCGGCATGTTGTATCAGGATCACCTTTTCTCAAGGAGTTGCGTATAGAATTCTATAGATCAGATCGAATAGTTTTTTGATTCCGTTTAATCCATTCCAGGCGGTACTGTTCAATTGCGGTGAATGCATCAACAATATATTGTTGCCATAAATGACCACTCAAGTGAGGAGTTAATCCTACAGAATAAATTTTCAAAATAGTATTAATACCAATCTACAATTTATATATAACTATCATCAATTTACATTCCTATATGATCGAAAAATAAAATTGACAATTTATTTTTTAATATTTTTAATAGTAATGTAGTACCTTCAGTTAGTCTGATCATGAGTTTGAAGGCATAATATTCCCGCATTGAAACATAACATCTCTGTTTTGATTCCTCTCCATCATCATCACCTTCAATAATTTTAGGAGGTGGACCACCATTTTTTCCCATTAATGGAATTTTTAAGTGGAATCCTTCCTCACCATGAGGGAAAAGTAAAGGATACTGTAAAGGCATGAAATGGGCATTGGTCTCGAAAATCCTCTAAAGTTGTTTAGTTTTGTCTGAACAACAATATCCCGGGTTCCGCATGAGTCTTCTAGGTCACCAATAATCAAAGCACCAACCTCGTTAGAAGGTCCAACATTATTAGATCTAACATCCGCTGTTTTACATGAAATTAATTCCAACTCAACTTCCTCAGGTTCATTGTTTTTGAACCGGTCTCTAGCCATACGAAAACTATTAACCAATCGATTATTCTCATCAAGCATCAGAAGAAGACCTTTTAAAATGTCTGAATCTGTAGAATCGCTACCAGGAACCGCTCGCTTTCTATTTTCTATTTCATTCTCAGTATCATATACGTACAACTGAAAAAACTTTGGAGGTTCACTAGTAGTTGGGCATATGCTTCCAATCAAATGATAATTCTGACCACAGAGCTTGAAAATGTAAGGAGCTCCTCCTCTGTTTATACTATTGTCAATTTTACCTCCAATTGATATAAAAGCAAATAGTGAGTTATATATCTGGATCTTTATTTTATAATGCTGAGTTTTCTTTCCACCAGATAACAATTTAGCTAAAAACAGAGGAGTGGGTTTCTCCGCTGGTAACTGGACCTGCCCATTCTGACAACAAACAGAAAAAGTTGGTGACACATGCTTGTTTGATTTGTTATTTCGTTCATTATTCCACATAATGGTTTTACAGTATGGACAAAGTTTGTCGGGCTTTCCAAGATCCATATATCCTTGCCATAGGTCTGTCAAAGATTATTAAAAAACATAATATAAAAGAATCAATATCAATAAATTACAATCAATGCAGTCCTGAAATCAGTTTACCATCATACTGTTACTGTGAGGATCAAATTCTTCCTCAGAATCATATCCGCCGAATTCTATTGGAATTTCTGATTTTTATTAATGGTAATGATCAGATATATGAAGTTCAAATAAATATTACACGTTCATGAGATGATATACCTGGATTTGTAGAAGCTGTAATTGTAGATGTCGGTAGTTGGAAATTAATCCTATCTTATCCCAGCTGTTGTGTACATTTCGGAACTGGTTTAGCTATATTTGCAAATTTTGGTATATCTGTAATTATTTACGAAAACAGCAATATTCGGAAGTCACAATATCACAATACTAAAAAAAATTAAGGTATTGACTGAATTTTACCTGAATTGTTAGAACGGGTTATTGCAGCAGTTGGAAGTTCAAATATATGTGTCGTGGATTTTGAAGTTAGAACTTGTTCATTCCAAAATTCTGGTATATCTGCAAATTAAAATGATTAATTCATATATGATTAAATTTCCGGAAAGCTGGCCACGTTAAAACTATAAAAAATTCAAAAGATACATTGTTCAACCTTGCAAGTTCACGTTTTGTAACCTCCTTGATAAAGTAGTGACTCTACTGAATGATTGACCGACACATGATGATTTGGCTGCATGTTCAGGATGTTTTTAGATAATATCACAATTGAAACATATAGGAAATTAAATAAGTAACTTTTGTAAACACTGACCATCTCCACATGAGGAATTAACTGATTTAAATGCAGCAAAATTTACAGGAGTATATGTGGTACCACTCAATGGTGACGGTGTAAATCTACCTGGACCTGAAACTGTTTATTTTTCAATTTAGCTAGTGTGTCACTATTTACTATAAAACAAACAATTTTAAAAATGTCAGTTTACAACATAGGTAAATGTAAATAAATACCAAGTTTCGATGTGGGTGGTATTTGAAAATTATTAGATGAGGCACTGGAAGATTTGCATCCCTCGCTGTCAATTAAGTTACCCATTGGATTTTGGATAAGCCTTCAAATGTACGTGTGACACGCTTTATGTTGGAACCATGTGAGAAATTATTGAGATTCAATGTTGACAGTGGAACTCGACTCTGTGCTGCAGGAAAAATGTCAAGAATCTTATCATGTGTACAGGACACATTGAATGAAAATAAACAATTCAAAAAAATGTTGCTTCAAATACACGTACACTGATTCACTGTTATTGAAACCTTGGTATTATTGTTCAATACCGTTTTTTAAGTAGTATGGGCAATTGTAAATTTATCAATAGGATTCATGGGTATTCGTTTTGTTCCTGCAACAATTTAAGAATCATTTAGTAATATACACGTAGAACACGACAGGAAAAATTTGTCTATGAATGTCTACCGTGCTTCGTTGCATCTGATGTAGCATCAGGCTTGCTATTTTTTACCACTAAAATCTGTTATTTTGATTTCAAAAGTTGTGTGCCTGCCTGGTTGTTTAGTAATTCTGACACTAAACAGAACGTATATTTAATCACATATAATAATTTAATAATCTTAAATCTAACAGAAAAAATAAATACAAACACAAACCATGCGTTGGCGTTTCAGTATTGACAACAGATTGCCTAGCATTAACGTGGGCATTTTCATTTGCAAAAATTGATGAACCTGGTTCACGAAAAAGCAAGGATTTTTGGCAATTCTTGAATACAAACATGATTTAATCCTGTAAAATTAAACAATAAAAAGGTAGATTAGAAACACCTGATTACCATGCTTAGGAATTTCCGTAATGTCAGAAGATTGGCTAGTATTTTAATGTGCATTTTCATCTGCATAACCTGATGAACCTGGTACATGGGTAAACAATTATTTGCAATATGACACTCAATAAACTCAGCACAGAATACTTATGCGGCAGATAATAGATAAATTTTGCAAGGCACACATACCGCTGATTAAATGTTATGCAGAATGAGAACTATATTTTGTAAACAGATTTCGTTTTGAAAGCGAAGATAGTTGATTTGTTGTATATTTCAATCGTCGTTTGTTATCTGGTGTCAAGATTTAGATCAACAAACAAACATGTTCTACAGAGATATAATCTATATTTCGTAAACATGAACAAGATATGTACAATCTAAGATGAACATGCACTGTATAATAAAAACATAAGAATACTCATATTACCAGGTTTCAATGAAGGTGGAGACAGTGGCAACGCCGTAGGCGGTCGTTTGGAAGCTGTAATTCATGAAAGAAAGGAATGAGAACACGTAATCTACATAGCCGATGAAGGAGGACGAACTATTTCCCTGAATGATTTTTCGGTGTCCGATATTTGGGTTATTCATCCATTGGTTCTTTCATCATTAATCTTCAGGTTATAGAATGATTTATACGAATTTAATAGAATCAAACAGAGTGAAGAAGAACTTTGCAGTCCTTTGACAGCCATCAATGGTGAATGAAACCAAGAAGGTGAAAAGAGAGTCAATCTGCAAAAATCATGTGCTTGAATTGTGGATCAGTTTTTTTGAAAATTGAAAATTTTGTTATAATCTTTTAGGTATAGATTTAATTTTTACCCATGAATTTGAATATTACACGTGGATAATTCATAACCCGACCCGTTAACCCATTTTAGATGCTTCATTTACATCCATGCCCTTATTTTTTAAAAGTTAAGTAGAAGTTTTTAAGTTTATTGGGTAAAAAGGTAATTTTATGGAATTCTTCACTAGCAGGAATTAAGAATAGTAGATACAGTCTTAATTATGATTCATAAATAAGATCACGAGGCTTTTCATTGATTGTATTGATTATTAAATTTTGTGCATGCATTACTAATAATTAGAATTTTCTATATTCTTAAAGATAATTTATGAGAATTACAAATTAACTTATTTTAAACTACGGTAGAAAGCGTCTTAAAGACGTCTATCACTAGATATGGAGTGGTTAGCTGCTTCGTGGTTGATGGGCAGCTAGCCGTGTGTGTCCTGATATTATTATCATGGTTCACGGGCCTGAAATATTATTTAACTCCTATTCATTTACCCATAAAACTGCCGAGATAAGATGCATGTTGAATCTACTAACTCACAATTAGTGCAAAAAATATTATTCGTTAACATAAATTAATAATCATAGGCATGATACATCAACTTACGTGACGGTATGGACACATAGAGTATTGTCTATTATATGGCCACTATATGGCCATGCTTGTGTACCCTTAACATATCGTCATGTACTGCAATTATTACAAATTACTGGGAAACAATATTATTAAATTATAAGACTAAAGAGCTGGAGTTGAACTAGCTCGAAGTGTTGAAAATATTCATAATTCTCACGGGTTGTAGTTGTTTGTTTTAGTTGTATAGCTGCTACAACTCTAGGAAAGCCAGATTATGATTTTAATTTGACTAATCATCTCCAGATTCAATTAATCCTAACTATTATAGCTGAAGTTGGGGTTAAATTCTCCCCTAAAATATTGTCAATTAATAGTTGTATTGTAGGATAAGTCATAATATATTATAGTAATTAGAAAATGATGATAATTGAGATATATAACTTTATTGCGGGACCAGTGTTTTAAAAATCTCTGAATCAACCGATTAATTGTTGACTAATCGCCTGCAAATTACCCGAACAATTAGATTTTTGACATCAGCTTAATCCTTACGAATTTTCCTTTATTGGCGTACATATAGTTATTTATAAAATTTAAATACTATATTAATTTAAATATGAATAATTATAATTTTTTTGATAATATATATATATATATATATTTGTTAATAAGTAACTAATATAATCATAATAATATATTATTTTTGATTATATCAGATATATAATATATCAGATTTTTACTTCGATTAATTTTTCGGATTAATCTCCGATATTTATTAATTAATTTCAAATCAATAATTCAACCGATCTCAATTCCTGATTTTTAGAATACTGTGCGGAACACATAACTACCTAATGTCTCCTTGAGAGTATTTGGAGATATTAGGAACATGAAATTATTGATGGTTGAGACCGGATTTTAGGGATTTATTACCCTAATAAGGTATTAATTTCAATTTTGTTAAAATCTATGTGAATTTAAATAAATCCCCCCACATGAATGCTATCCTTGTGAATTAGTCAAGCTGGTGTGCAAACTGTCTCAGACATCTGGTAAAAAAATTAATATATGGTTATGAATGAGATAGAATTTAAGGGGGGTTTGGTTCGGACTTTTTTAGAATAGGGTTTCATTTCAAATCCTGATATTTAGTTATAATATTTAATCTTCAAGCCCATATCTAAATCACATGAATTTTTGATAGTCTAATGAAGAGGTGGGTGTGAAACATATGTACCAGAAATTAAATATGTTTTTCATTTCTTATATACTAAATTAATAAACTAAAATTAAATCAATAAACTAAAATAACAAAAAATATAATTTTTTTTTAATTTTCAAATTAATAAAATTAGTAAATTAAATATATTTAAATTAAATATATTCATTTCACCACTCAACCAAACACATGATATTAAAAATGATATTTCAATCATATATTATCTTAACCTGATTTCTCATTTCAACCCAATACTACTCCGTAAATCAAACCACCCCTAAATAGTTTAAATGAAATAATCTACCCATTTAATTGAAATGAAGTTCATAAAAAAACAGAAATGAATTCGTCATCATTCCAATATTTCGATTATAATTCAAACACTATATGTAAAATTGATATTCTAAGATGTGTTAAAATTAATATTCTAACTGAAAAAGAACACTTCATTTAATAACAACCGCGGGCACTGTACAATGGAACCCTGGAATTTTGAAATGAGGCACTCCCCATTCATTAAAAAAAATTACAATTCCACGTGCAATATGGTGACAACATTAGATTTATGGTCTTAAATTTTATAACACCAAATACCCCATACAGTCTCTCTGAGAAGCAGAAGCTTATTTATGTTGCGTCCATACAAGAGGGTTTATGTCATAGTCCAGGTTCTCAAACCCACAACACTTTATTTATCTTGAAACAAGTGGTGTGTGTTATATATTGTGGTGTGTTTCCGGGGAGAGAGAGGGAGAGGGAGAGGGAGGGGCGAGAGAGAGAGAGAGAGAGAGAGAGATGGCACTGGATGAGGCTATAGCACTCCAAGAACTGTTCAGCTACAAAAGTAGTATAGATATTTACGAGATATTTGGAGGAGGTTACAACTGGGGCTCCCAGTGTGATTTGGTACAAACAGAAGAAAAACTGGGCAGGCTTAATATACTTGAGAATGGAGCTGAAAACTTTGTAAACAATAGTTCTGATTTCTCTCATTTACTAGAATCACATCATGAGGAGCAAAGGGGATGCAATTCCTCTGTGGAGTTTGAAACGACAGAAACTAGAGCTACACAAGAATTTCCACCGTCTGAAACCTCTACAACAATCTCTTGTAGACCTAAAAGAAAAAGGACGAGAAACAAGAGGAACTTGGAGGACATTGAGAACCAGAGAATTACTCATATTGCAGTCGAGCGCAACCGCAGGAAACAGATGAATGAGTATCTTTCGTTGCTCCGCTCACTCATGCCCGAGTCTTATGTCCAAAGGGTACCTACTTATTTTTTAAATTTTTACATTTTCACTCCTCTTCTACAATTTCATATTTAGTAATCACATGTATGTACCAATGTGATTAATTAGGTTGATCAAGCATCAATAGTTGGTGGCGCCATCAATTATGTTAAGGTGCTTGAGCACCAGCTACAATTCCTCAGTGTACAAAATCATAAAACTCCAAATTTTGAGGCTAAGAAAAGTTCATCTTCTCCGTTTGCTGAATTCTTTGCCTTTCCACAATACTCGACAAAGTCATGCGACAAAGAGAAGTTGATAATTACGGATAATGATCCATGGGCCAAAATAAACCATTGGTCATCTTCCATGGCTGATATAGAGGTGTCAATGGTAGAGAACCATGCAAATATGAGAATAAGAACTAAATCCCGGGCTAGACAGCTGGTGAAATTGGTGCATGAGTTACAAATACTTAGACTAACTGTTCTCCATCTCAGCGTTACTAGTACTGTTGATCAAATTGTTCTCTATTCTCTCAGTGTTAAGGTTGGTTTTCTCTAGCTAGCTGTATTTAATAAAGTTTGAACATTCGACTTGTGGTAAAGGGAGTGAAAAGATAATATTCACAAAAAATGGAAATTGAACAATCACAAAATGAGTATTCGACTTTTGTAACACGTACTTACGTACTGGTACTAATTATGATTCTTTATGAAATGACGGACTGCTGTTATATGTGCATGCAGGTGGAAGATAATTGTAAACTCAGTTCTGGAGAAGAAATAGCAACGGCTGTGAATCAGATCCTGGCAAAGATCCAAATGGAAGGAGGGTTATGTTTCACCTAAATAACATCTTTTTTATTTTTAAAATCATTCGTCATGATTTGCGCAAGGCAAAGTACTCGTCACTTACATGTAGTGTGTATTGTGTAATAATGTCTTAGTCAAAGAACTGTGGCGAAATGAATATTACTCACATTGCATATATTTATATGTAATTGTGCTTTTCATACTTAAACCTTTTCAATGAGGAACATAAGACCATGCTAAAGCCATTTACTGTCATTCTAGCATTATAATTAAGTACATACTTCCTCAGTCCCCATTGTTAACATCTGTATAAGATAAGAAAAAGAAAAAAGAAAATTTGATAAATTAGTGGGACATATTGACTAAATTAGCGAAGAAAATATGTTATTTTTTTTCAAAAAACTAACAATTAGATGATAAATTTTAAGAAAAAAAAAGAGTGTTAAGAATGTGTTTGAATCATGTTAACAATCATCTTTCTTGGCAAGGAAGCCAAGGATAATGGAGTTTTCTACCCTCAGGCAGACGTTTGTGTGCGTAAATGATTAAATTTAATTAAGAAAAAAAAACAGAGTATTTACTACAGGATAAAAGGTCATTATTACCAAAAAGGATATAATATGTGTATAAATTATGCAAATCAGCCAACTACTAGATAGCATAGGAGTGGATTTAAGAATTAAATTTCGGAAAACATTATATTTTTTAACTACTTTTGAATTGTTAGGAACATTTTCACATATTTTCAAAAAATAAAATTAAAAAAATATATAAATAATTTTATTTTAGGGGGCTGATGTTAGCATTACCAATTACCAGATGTTTCACTATTACCGTCGATATAAAAAAACAGAACTTGATCTTACGTTAATCACCATTGATTTTGATTTGAAGGAGATCCAATCCGCTATACCCCTAACAATGCCGAGGATGCCAGCATAACAATATTGTACCAACTCTAAAAAGCAAGATATGATATCCTTGGATATGTATGTTATACTAAAATAAAGTATTGTTGTAAATCTTGTACGATAAAGACATTATTATATATATATTGAATATATAACTAATTCATAAGAACATTGCTAATTCTTAAATCACATAAGCATATAAGAATTAACAATTAAATTAGGAGAAGGGTTTGAGAAAACAAACAGAGATTGGATTTAATCTCGAGTCCAGAAAACTGTCTCCTTAAAGCAGTTTCGCCCCGCACCATCCGTGTTTAGCGACCTGCTTCCCAGGATAAAACGAGATACTAGTATAATCGATAGATCGAATATACTCTCAGCGAACTTGAACTGAGCCCGAGAACTATCACCGGAATATTGAAAAAATTTAAGACTAAAGAGACCAAGAATGAAAGAGATGACTCTTATTTTCTTGACTTCATAAAACTGGTGCCCTAAGACTCTATTTATAAAGAGAGGCTTGAAAGGACTTGTTTTTCTTTTCGATGTGGTACATGGTATTTATAAGAAAAACTAAGGAATAGGTTTGTGCTACTCTCGATGTGGTACAAAACCACTTTTCATATTAAAAGGTAAAACTTTGGAACATCAGTTCTCATTCACCTTTTACTCATTTTGAGCGTGTTAATATGCGTTGGAATCCCCTCGAAGAGAAGAATACGTTCCAATAAATACACACCACTAACACATAATGTGTCTCACTCATATAGAGTCTCAAAATGATTCACAACTTAGTCTAAAATACAAAGTTTGTCCAACAATCCCCCATAAATGAGATTGATGGTCCAGTAGCACGCACCACATAGACACCACATAGACAGACAGACGCGGAGCTTGACTTGGTGATAGTTCCGGCGGTCAGATATAGCATACGATAGGTAGAGAATGCTTCTTGAACCTTCGCTCGAATAAGTATATCGACTTTACTGGTAGACAGTATGACGCGATGTCCTTGAACTGTTCGACCGTTTGTGTAAACGATGACATACTCATCACTATATCTTTCCTGACTCATTCAGTTCTCATGATTATGTCCATTTTGGCCCTGGAACATCGTCCTGGTTCTGCAAGAGTTTCTAAAGAATTGTGCCTCGCAATTCTCCTTTGAAGCGGCCATACTTCTCTCTTACATAGGTGATCTTTATCTTATAGAGTAACCCGCGTTTACCCAACCGAATATTATGTATTCAAACTTGAAATCCTTGTATTCGTCAAAGATCATTAAAAGCATAAAGCTTAACCTCGTACCCTACGGGTCTCACTGTTTCATCATCATAGAAATAGGCCAGGGGTTACCCCCACAGTGATTTGGTCATCATGATTTAGTTTTCCCATTGAACCAAGTTCTTGGGATCTCCAGTCAGCAAGGTTGGGTGTCCACCATGACGCCGTTAAGCAATAGACAAGGCTCATTCCTCTCGATGATTTGACAACTATCTCTCGGTCTAACTAGATTCTCTTGTCTTAAACAGATTCGCTCAGTTTAACCATCTGGTTAGTGGATCCAAACATTATCATTTGACTTTACATAGTCAATCATGATAATTCTCGTTGAGAATAGTTGTTTAATGGTATTATGTCCTCATCATAGATGTGAGACATACCATTTCATACACAATAATGTGATCTCCCAATTTGCATATTGATTACACGATATATGCATATTGAAGACACGTTTTCCTTGTCATTTAGGAATATCCTTACAAAGTGGCTACTCAGCCTTTTAACTGCATTTATTTTATGCACCAGACTCGTATTCCATCATGAATCGAGCTAAGTTTAGGATTTCCATGACACGACTGCTAAGTGTGAAATGTATTCTCGAATGACTTTTAAGTTCTTAAAGTCAAATATCTAATTTACATACTATATTCACATAGTACAATTAGATATCTTTCGTATTGCAGTCCAAGCTCACGAGCACATATCATACACCTTAAATCTCATTGCAATCACTTCCAAGTGACCAATTTCCATTGTACTCGTGCATCTACCCAGTTTACCAACTGTGTAGCCTATGTCTAATTTTGTACAATTTTAAAAAGTACAACAGACTTGCAATCCTTCTTGAGAGATCCTTGTTCATCTACGCTTGGATAAATATAAATCCATTCCAGTTATGACAACTTTAGCTTCGTTGATCTCTTCAAAATTCACATCACCAACATGTGACATGTATCATCTAAAACTTTTAAAGTCACGAAGATTGTAATCTTCAAATTAAAACTTTTCAATCTCATCAAGATTTTCAGAGATGATCCTCTTGTCATTACTTCTCGTAATGATCAGATCACTCACATGCAATCAATTATGACTTGCATATCATGTGTAAATAACACATGCACACTTGTCAATTCTCTGATTTTGAATCAGTTTGACATCTCATATTGACATATTTCACATTTATGAAATAACTTTACTAGTTATTACTTAAGGCTTCACTTGTTATTGATATTACCAGCTTTTAGCGTCCCAAAAACCAGCAATTTCAGTTTGCATCATTACCGAGTTTAATCGTCCTTAAACTGACAATCCTTATTCACATAGCAACCAATTTTGAGCGTCCTCAAAATGGCAACCATGTCATTTATTTGAAGCCATTGCTTATCATAGCAATATCAAATTTAATATGCCATTATTTCGTGTCAATGTTGTTTCACTCAACATGATCACCGAAAATACAGATTTTCTACTCTTGCTTTATCTAGAGCAACTCTCGGGTTCACGTAAATAGATATTTCTCCAAATATCTATTTAGAAAGACCATCTCAATGTTCATTGATGCACTTTTAAATTTCACAATACGATAATTTTAGTATCATCTTAATGAACCTTATTCTCAAAACTCGAGAATATTTCATAAATTATATAAGGTCATCACTTTCGACTGTAATATTTTTTGTATCAGTCTGACCTTATACTTCCTTCAGACCCAGATATATTTTCCCAATTTAAAAATTCATTTGGGTCCTAATGCTTCTATCTCGTAAGAAGATCTATATATTTTTTAAACAAGATTCTGTCAAACAGAACCACTCTCTCTATTTCTTAACATCCTTTCCCCCACAAAGGACATAGAGAGAACATGCACAATCCATTTTCTAGTACACGTGCTAGAAAATCTTGATTTATTGACTCTCAGTAACAGTCAAATTTTCTCTTGATATATTCACTTATCAAGAAATTATACGAGAAGCGCATTGCTTCTATTAAATTTACGAGTTCACCTTCAAGCAAATTATCAAGACATTCGGGACTAGCAATTATCCAAGTCTTTTGCTCTCTGCAGGTTCATCCTCACATTCATCCAATAACTCGTAAGTTCATTTAGATGACTTTTAATTGCAGATCTACTAGGATCTACTAGCTTATCGCATAAGCATTCCTAAACTCTGTAATAGTATTCTTACGAATCTCAAAAATTAGATTCATATATCGGATATTATTAGACTCAACCATTGTCTATGTATCCATCCAAAATATCTCAATTGATTTTGGATCTCATGCTACCAACAGAGGTATTGGTATCAAGTTTCGAGATACCCCCACATTTCAATTATTTTCAAGAATGTTTCATTACATTCCACTATTCATAGAAAATTCAATAATTTTCTATTTTAGATACCCCCACAATTTTAATATTTTACAGAATGTCAGAAAATATTCCAAAACTAATAGGAAATTTAATTATTTCCTTCTGTGGTATCATGTTTAAGGAACGATTAGCCCTTCGTAACTAATATCCTCAAATTCAGTGATAGTCTGAGCTGATCACAATCGTTTTGCATCTCTCTTAGAGCGCAACTCAAGCCTGCATCTACTCCATTTATTTAATGCGAGTAAGGTGCAACGACCTCATGAATATTCATGTTACAAACAGAATTTGCCCGGTGATTATTCATCATCAAATTTATTCACTACCATCTTAATTATCTATATTAAGTTGGATTTACCCTTGAGTTTATAGAGCACACATCTCTCTATTTAGCTTCAATATTGACTCGACTACGAGTACGAGTGGTAAATGTTTTACTATCAAACCAGACAGTAAACACGTATCGTGTCACTACCTCTCATCTGAGCAGGTTTTACGTCATTCATTAAAACCTATAAGATTTTAATATCATGTTTAAAGAACTTCCCGTGGTTCTTATCATTAAAAATTCAATTACCGAATTTCTCTAAAATATTTACATGGTTCACACGAACCTACTTTTCTGGCTCACCTACTGGTACAACCATAAATGGCCCAAGGAAGAACATAAATCTTCAATAACCCCACATTCAGTGATCCTTGATCAACTGATGCGTTAGGGTTAACAACTTTTCGGATTCTCTCCGAAGTTCAGCATAACTACTGAGATCAATATTCGCCGTATTAAGTATCATATGGATCACTATAATAGGCTCGTGTGTCACTGCCGCAGCAGACCGACACCAACACGTGAAATTACTATTTAACTGGAGGAAAAATCCAACCAGAAAAATATAATTTATGTGCCGACCCATAACCTGTACTCCAGGCCCATTAGGTTTTTTAATGTGGAGAATCCTGAGCAATTGTAAATCTGGTTCACTTCAGCTGCCCACCTCGTCACATTATTTAACAACAAACATGTTACTGCATTCTATCCAGTATTACAAGTTTGTGATATAACTCCATTATTAAAGATTAAACAATAATAATTGATGCCTTATCATCACTCAACAATGATTTAAAAATTAATCACCAAATAATCAAGTTCCATCATGAAGGGTCACATTTACGTAGCCATATCATTTAATTGCATAGCAATATCATGTTATGAACTTGCAAACACGCATGTAAACTATAGCATATACGATTCTTGTATCAGTGTACTAATAACTCCAAAATCAATTCAGAAATAAAAAATCAATCACCATGTTAACAAAACATAATAAGCTATCCATTAATAGCGAAAACATGGACGAATTATAAATTTGGGTTTAATCTACCAATTTATAATGATCAACCCGAGAGAGATGTCACCAAATATGTCCACTTGAATATAAGTTGATCATAAATCAATAACCATTAAAGCATCAATAGCCTTATAAGAAACCAATTATCCAACAACTTTGTGCTTACTTTTGCCTCTACCTGTTATGCTTAAACAAAGCACCACTTAAAATCAAATTTATATTAATTTCAAGCACATGGCAACAAGTGATCAAAGAAATTAACGCACTAAATTTAATTTAATTAATGAGGCAAATAATGACCAATCATATACCCATAAATAAATCCAATTTAAACAATCAAATTGACTTTTGCGTCTACTCACAAGAAAGTATGAAAATTGAAGTAAACTGCTTTAAGATTGTTGTCAATCTTGTACGATAAAGACATTATTATATATATATATTTAATATATAATTAATTCATAAGAACATTGCTAATTCTTAAATCACATAAGCATATAAGAATTAACAATTAAATTAGGAGAAGGGTTTGAGAAAACAAACAGAGATTGGATTTAATCTCGAGTCCAGAAAACTGTCTCCTTAAAGCAGTTTCGCCCCGCACCATCCGTGTTTAGCGACCTGCTTCCCAGGATAAAACGAGATACTAGTATAATCGATAGATCGAATATACTCTCAGCGAACTTGAACTGAGCCCGAGAACTATCACCGGAATATTGAAAAAATTTAAGACTAAAGAGACCAAGAATGAAAGAGATGACTCTTATTTTCTTGACTTCATAAAACTGGTGCCCTAAGACTCTATTTATAAAGAGAGGCTTGAAAGGACTTGTTTTTCTTTTCGATGTGGTACATGGTATTTATAAGAAAAACTAAGGAATAGGTTTGTGCTACTCTCGATGTGGTACAAAACCACTTTTCATATTAAAAGGTAAAACTTTGGAACATCAGTTCTCATTCACCTTTTACTCATTTTGAGCGTGTTAATATGCGTTGGAATCCCCTCGAAGAGAAGAATACGTTCCAATAAATACACACGACTAACACATAATGTGTCTCACTCATATAGAGTCTCAAAATGATTCACAACTTAGTCTAAAATACAAAGTTTGTCCAACAAGTATAACATCATACTAACTTATATGGTAAACCCACCTTTAAATGCTTACATGATTAAATTCTATTATGTCAAATTTTTATTAATTTTGCTAATGGCATGTTGACTAACAATTCCCTCCTCATTTAATTTATCTTCTATCTATCTCTTATTTATTATCTCCACTAATTCTTTAGTTTATCTATTTCTTATTCTCTTTTTTCCTCAGTTTTATAGTTTTATTTTCTTCACTAATTTTATCTTATTCAAAATTAATTTTAGTTACATAAATATTAATTAATATATTTTTTGTATTTAATAAAAAGTTGATAATCAATATTTGTAGTTTGGATAATGTCATTTTTTAAGTTCTTATATTTATTTTTTATTCTATTCTCATTAATATATAATAATAATATTATATTAATATATATTATTCAAATTAAACTATTTTAAAATATATTTTTAAAATAATTATAATATCACCGGTTATCTGCCCCGAAACTAACATAGTTCAACACTACAACTAAATTTGTACCTGTGTGCTTGGTAACTTTATCAACATTTTGAACGACATTATGCGGGCCATAAAGCTGTACGGTTTTGGTTTATAATCCCTAGTAAGAGCAGTAAAAGTTAAGGCGGTAGGGTTTTAGTAAAAAAACTTTGGGAAACATGTGAGCTGGTGTGAGAGGACATTCTTATAATGGCAATTATTGTCTACTTTAATTAAACTAAAGATTGCTGTTTTTTTTACGAAAACAGATTGTGGTTTTAAGATAGCACTTAAATATCAAATTGGTCATAAAATAAACTTGTATATCTCAAATTTATCATCAACAAATTCGACGTCTAATTTAAAATACTTTAAAAATCATAAATCTCATTCCTACTATTCCATCCTCAAATTAATTGTCTCATCAGCCTAACAATTAATTTTTCCAAATCAGTACTCACGGGCTCCTACATATCTCCAAGACAGATGTTAATACATGTAGGAACCAGTTGGGTGTTGACTTGGAAAAAATAGCCGTTAGGCTGACGTGACAAACAGTATTTTTAAACTAACCGTTAGTTTGAGAACGGAGTGGTGATAGACGATATTTATAGTTTTTAAAGTGTTTTAAATGAGAAGTCAAATTTATCGATTGTGAATTTCAGATATATAAGTTTATTTAGTGACCAATTTTATATTTAACCATTTTAAGATTTATAACTTTAAGAATTATTTATGTATATAATTTATCTGGCGTACAAATCAACTTATAATTTGCAAAAATTACAACTCAGTGACATTTTGTTAAGAATTTTTTTCAAAACTATGTATTTTTTATTTAAATGATAAATTTTAAATATAGTATAAGTTTTTCGTTTCAAAGAGTAATGTCAAATTATAGGTAAAAACTATTTTTAAATGAAGTGTCTTTAGTCATTACAAAAAACTAGACTTTTATCTAGTGTCATTTCGGTCGGTATAAAACCCAAATCGATTCATATCCACAAATATCGACGAATTCAAGAAACAATCAAATTACCCCGATTGTTTTTGATCAAATTTTACGTTGACTGCCCCGACTTGACCAAGAACTTGAACTTGATTACACATGTACACAACAATGATCCATGACTCTAAAGCATGCACATATATATTTGCAAAGTTGTATTCCGTTTATCTCGTTGAATTATGAACATTTGGGAGTGACAAGTTAACTTAAGAAAATGTGTAATTTAGTGAGAAAAAATAAAAAAAGTATATAAAATGATGAGACCGATTAATTTTTCATGTATATAATAAGTATAATGGAATAAAATAGTGAATACGAGTGGTTGAAATAGATTTATATATTATAAAATTTTATTATTTTTGAAATGTAGAAAATTAAGAAAAAATAGGTTGCTTTATTTCTTTTTATAAACAACCAATGAAAATGGACACATGTCACTGTACCTGATAGGATGGGAAATGAACTAGAGAGGATGTTTAGTTACTGGTTTTGTATAACTTCACACGAGGATCAATGATTCTTGTATTTTCATGTTTCATCTTTTGGAATGGTCAATAATTTTAAAAACAGGTGATGTAGTTTAATATTTTTTATATATCACCACTGTCTGCTCAATGTTTTTAGCTTTTTCACCCATCACTCGCAAGCTAGCTAGCTAGTTTGTACTGATATTACCCGGTGGAGTTCTAGGGTTTGAATTGTTGGAAGATTCCATGTGTGGTCTTTCTATCTTTTGTTTCTACGTTCTTGTCTTTGAGCATGGTAACAACAACTATCACGATTCTCTTCTCCGTTAAGACATGTGAATTTTATCACAAATTAAATATTTAACCTAAAATATTATCTTATTAATCTATATTCTGATTTTTAGAAAACAAAAATTAAAATAATAATGCCAAATAAAATGCAATCCCGCAGCCCGATCATACATCATGCCAGATCATCAGGCAAATTTCAGCGTAATCGTATCTTTTTTCTACCTTTATTTTCTCGTTTTCCTTTCACCACTGCTCCTCCGGATTTCTCTCTTGATTTGCCAAAAGTTTGTTCTCTTTTTGGTTTAACAGCTATAATACATTGAAAGATATACAAGGATAAATCATTCCTCCTTTTCCTGCAGGCTATTATCTGCGATTCACACACATAACCACAAAGTTGTTATAGGATATAAAGTTTAGTACTCTGTGTCTCATTAAATTCTATATGTTACTTTTCGGCATATTTTTTAATACTCATTTAAAATATAATTTTATAATATTTTTTTCTGAATAAAAATTTCATATTTAAACTTTTATTAAAAAAAAATTGGAAAAAACATTATCAAATTATACAAAGTCTCGAAATACGTACAAATAATAAAGATATATAATCGAACGGGACGGAGGTAGTATAACTTATAGCAACTCCAACGATCTCTCAAGCATCCTCCTTAAAAATAATATTAAATATTAGCTCTTAGCTATTGAAGAGTATCAAATACTTCTCATCTCCAACAATCTCTCTATATATGCCTCTTAAATTACTTGTTATTATTTTTATTAGTAAATGTACCCTTGTTATTTTGATAAAGAAAGTAAATATTAATGAAAAGGTGAAAGAAAGTGATCTATATTAGTAAACAAAGGAATGAGAAAAGGAGAGAGACTCTTAACATTAAAGAGGATGGAAGAGGATGGAAGAGCTCCTAGTAATTTGAGGAAAATTTAAGAGTGTCTTGGAGATTATCTTTTAAAAATTCTCCTTATAACTTATCTTACGAGGTTGAATATAGATGTTGTTAAAGGATAAACAACTTTACTCACCACTGCATAAGTTAATTATCTTAAGAAACTTCGTTTTATATTGGTTAATTGCCAAGGACCATATTAACAGGGCCCGGTGTCAGGTAGGTGTTTTTATCACAATTTATAGGTTAATTTAGATTATGTGATTAATTGAAAATGTAAGAAGTTAATAACCTTTATTAATAAGTTAAATTTCTTTTTAAGTGATAAGCGAGTGTTAATTTTGATTTCACCCTATCACCAATTTTTAATTTCACTTATTGATTCATGATTCATGTATATTTTATTGTATGTATATCTTATTTTTTATTATTCTATTAAGTATTATTTTATTTTATTGTTATTCCCTAACATTATAACAAGAATTACATAAGGGGGTTGAATGTAATTCTGCTCCTTTTTGGGATTTTACAAATGTTCTAACTTAATATATATATAACAGTATTTGATTTGCAGTAATGCGGAATGAAGGAATGATAGAAATCAAAACATTAAGTAATAAAACACAAGTTTTAAAATTTTCTGGTGGATTTTAAAGTATCCCCCACATATATATATATATATATATATATATCAAATAGAGAACTTTGTGATGCTTTGAATAGCACACCGCTGCTTACAAGTTGAACAAATAAACTACAGAGAAATTCTTAACAAATACAGCTTTTTCTATCTCTCTGAAAAATGTGTTTGCTTAGTTATTTTGTTCTACTTGCTACACTATGTTTTATATCACCGAGTTCACATGACAGTAAGACAAGATAATAAAACAAAAAGAAAATATCTAGTCTAACTTCATGCTATTTCATTACTCTATTCCAACATCTTTGAATATCTTCTTAGTTGCATGAAAATGATAATGCTTCTTTATTCTCTTAAACCTGTAATTACGCTGCCACATTCCATTTGCATACAATCAACGCATGTGACTGTCAAGTCACTATCAACTGCTCTTTTGAAGTTGAACATCCGTTGGAACTTCATTGGATCATTCGTTCAAACTGTGGTTGATCATCCGTTGATACTTTGATTGATCATCCGTTGAAGCTTCGCAGATCATCCGTTGAAGCTTTATCTGAGCATGCGTTGAAGCTTGACTGAACATCCGTTGAGGCTTTGTGAAACATCCGTAGAGACTATTTTCTTGACAGTTAACTCCATTTCACTTATACAAGATTTCAAGGCATCATCTATTTACAATTGACCAGCCTATCTTGTATATCAATCTAGTAGTCAACATGACTTAAACATTTCTCAGAAATCTAGTTCACTAAGCTTATACAAGTATGCAGAAATGTGCTTCTAAACTTATTTTACATAAGCTACTCTGTCAACGGATAGTGAGAGTAATCATCCGTTGAAAACTACAAAATCACTAAGTTAAATTTACCAAGGTGTTTTCTTTATCTTATCATCAAGTTCACAACATATTCCTAATAATCTCCCCCAATTTATGTCTACTAGAATTGTAGCCATAAATTAATAGAAACTTGATGATAACAAAACACCATAAATGTACAGATCGAGATATAGTAGATAAAACTGATAAGTGCTATAAAATTTATTGAAAATTGAACAAAACAAAGTTTTTAAAGAGTTCTCACAATCATTATGAAGGTGCTCCTCTAGACTGAAAAGATGATTCTATTTCCTTGATTGTATGGATTTCTTCCCAAGCTTCCTGTTATTTTCTTCTATTTGATTCTGGAGTTGTCTGTGGAATTCAAGTTCATCAGCTTTAGATAGATCCAGCTTTTCTTACATTTACAATACAGTCTCATTGCTAGATATACTCAATTGGTCATCCAGTCTAAAAAATCTTCTAACACCCTTGTCATCCATGAATTTCATCAGCCAATAAGGTCTCAAATGCACTCTACTTCTTGTGAAAGGAATTGTTAGAGTTCTTGGAAGTGCATTCTTGGCTTTATTACTCCTTAGGTCTTCTATCTTCTTTAGGACCAATTTCCTTGCAGTTACATTGAAACCAAAGTTTTTCTTGAAGGATGAGAAGACCTTTATCAGTATAGATTGGCTTTCTTGAAGAATCATGTGAAGGGGCCATGTGATCTCTTTCCCTCCTTTGTACTTGAACACCAGTCTCTTAGGAAGATGTCTGTGAGCATCGATCCCTCTTACTTCTTCCAATTCATCTAAATAGAGGTTTAAATCTGAAAACTCCTTGATGTCACAGGTTACAAAAGATCTTTTAGTTAGGGTCTTGGTTCTGAGAGTCACACGCTTGACCTTCTTGGTTACTTTGATCTTTATTTTCTTTGGCTTGTTGAAGATAGGTAAATTTATTCAGGAATTGGAAAACTTTCCCAGTCTATTGGCTCATCCTTGGGAATTATAGGCTCACCATGAAAATTCTTTGTTGGGTCCACCTTAAATTCCTCATGTACCACTGAGGGCTTGGATGTTTGAGTTGAAGTTGTAGACTGTTTGGGAATATAGTCTTCCATCTCCTCATCACTGAAGTCCAATTTTCTTTTGGAATGAAGCTTGTATCTGAATTTCCTTTTCTGTTGAGGTTTATTTTGCATTTGCTGATCTTGAGCTTCAGTAATCACAAGTGGTTTTTCATAGAATTCAGTTGCAGCTTTCACAACTTGAAGCTTGGCTACTATAGCAACTTGCTTTTTCTTCTGTTTGAGCTTCTTAACATCTAAAGCAGCTTGCCTCTTTTCTTACTTAATTCTTTTTTTCTTCCTTTTTTGATGTGGCAAACTGAGGGTGTCCAGCCACCACACAAATCTCTTTTCCATTTCTGTAAATTTTGGTAATTATCTTCTTTTGTACTGAATCATATGGATCTTTGTAAAATGTTATGGACCTTTCCAACAGCTTCTTTTCATCTGGTTTTGGAGTCTCAAACATGAGATCCAAGGGATTCTTGTCTGATGACTTTGGATAGTTCTTTTTAGCCTTCAAAATCAGATTGGCTTTTGGAGATTTGATGCATGAAGTTTGGCCTTTTTTCAAGCTACATAGACTCATTTCATTCACTGAAATTTATTTGACTCGAGAGTGGTGATGAAAAGTCAGTTTCTATATTTGACCAAATTTCTTCTGAACTTCTTCATCTATCTTCCTCCACTTGTCATCCAACTCCTTCTCAGCAGCTGCAACATCAAGCATCTTGAGATTTGACTTAGAATCCATCTTAGCAGCTGCTATTTGGATCAGATCAATGTTGTCCAATACTGGTTGCTTTGGCAAAGTAATTTCTGCAACTATTACTTGACTGATTTGAACATTTATCACATGCTCCCCCTCACTGGTTGGCTCTCCTTGGCTAACTGAGATTGTTGAATCTTTCTCCCCCTTTTTGTTATCATCAAATAGAGTGGAGGTAGAAGTTTGTGCAGCCACCAGCTTTTGTAGCAACTGAGTTTTTTGTGCTTGATGTAGATGAATAGCTGTGAGAGAGACTTCAACTGCTTTCAGTCTTGTGTCCAAGGAATCCATTATAATTGCAAGATTAGAATTTCTCCTCAACTGTCTGTTGATTTCAAGCATTGTTGTATTTGGAAATGTTGCATCCAATCTTTCAAAGACACTCTTCTTGACTTGGTCAATCTCTGTTTTGATTAAAGTGACATCTTGATTGTGTTGAAGAGCTTGTATTTGATGTAGTTGTAGAGAGTTGAGGTGTGACTGTAGAAGCTTCTTGGTGCTAGCATTAGTGGTGGCTTGAAGAGCAGTGTGTGTCTGTTGAATGATGTGAAAAAGAGTTGTCTTGAAATATTGTTCATCACACTCTTTAGAAACACCCAAGGTGGAATGCTTGATCTAGAGCTAGGGCCTGCTTCTCCCCTATGTCCATGAACTCTTCTCCATCACCATCTTCATCTCCAAAGAACTCTTTAGACTCACCAGTTCCATAATCAACATCACCAGCTGTGGGAGGCATGGCTGAGATGGCATCCTTTGCTCTTTGCATTGAAGTAGTTGTATGCACGAAGTTAAGCATATTTTCTACATTCTCATTCCCCTGTCCAGCCAAAAGTTGATATGCTGTAATAGGATGAGTAAATGTCTCAGCATTCAAAGAGATGGAATCTATGACAGCTTGATCATGCTGAAATAGATTATCTTTGTCTATATCACTGACATTCATTAACTCACTAACAATGATATCCATCCTTATTTCTCTTGTACCTGCATTTCTCTCATTTTCTCTCTGTTCTTGCATCAAGGGCTCCCCTTCGCTCACCACCCTCACACCCTCACCTTCGCCTACTAAGGTGGGACTCCTCTCATTCTCTTTTGCCAAATTGGAAGAAATAACATTCATTTGTTCACTCTTTTCTTCTCCTTTTGCCTAGGAGCAACCCAACCTCTCACTCAATTCACTTCCTTCCCTCAGTCATAAGAGTGATTGTACTACTACTAGGTCATCTGCACTTGTGAAAATTGTTAAGATTTGAAGTGGTGCAGTAACAGTCAACGGATGAGGAACATCCGTCGAAGCAGTAGTTTTCAGTGTCAACAGATGACTACTGTTAAGCACATCCGTCGAAGGACAATCACTTGTCAACAGATGAACAATATCCATTGGGGATAGAAGAAATGAATGAGTTTGGAGTGGAGACTATTGTTGCATCTATGGTGATTGATTTGAGATTTTGCTTAGATGTTTTAGTAGACTCGGAAAGAAATGGCAAGTGAGCCAACAAATCGTCTAAAAGATGATGTTCACTTGCTTGGATTTTTGGCTTCTCCAAGAGAGTTAAAGATGTAAAATTTGGAAGTGATGTATGAATCATATCTACATCCAATGAGTGTGTGGGTGAATTTGGTTTATTGGGTGCTTCTATTATCAAAGAATTTGGTTGTGACTCCACATTAGTTGGAGCCACATCAAGATGACTTTGTGATGGTGCATGTACTGAGTCTTTGATTGCAGTAGGCACTGTGTGTACACCCTGTGTATCCCCAGTTGGTTTAGATTTCTTCTTTCTGGCATATGTTTGGGGTGAGTTAGTGTCCCTTACCCTCTTGGCATGTGCTCTTGGCTGAGAGCTTTGTTCAATAGTTATATCCTTTTAGGAGGATGCAACTAGCAATGAGTTTAAGTCCTTTTTAAGCATTGTAGTTTGTTGGAAAACTGTAGTGTGGCTAGGCTGGGAAACACTCACCTCTTCAACCTTATCCTTAGGGCTTCTTTGATGTTCACCCTGTCCCTCACCCAACTCACTCTCCTTCATACTCCCCTCTTGGTGTTTGGTAGATTTTGCAACTGGTTTCTTTTGAGAAAAACCAAAGGGGGCTTTCTTTGATTTTGATTTAGAAATTTTTGGCTTTGTGGCTTGGGTAGGCATCTGTTTGGTCACATTCACATATGCCATTGCAACAGTTGAAGGCAAAGAAATAGGTTGAGAAGTAGTGGAGACAGGGGTGTTTACCTCACTCACCTGATGATGTTCCATAATGAGCATGTATACAAGTGGAACATCTTTGTGATGATTGGTCCTGTTAAGATCAGCAATAACTCTTCTCTCTTGGACCCAACAAGCTTACTTGTTTGTTGGATTCTCAATTGAGAGATTCTCAGAAATAAAATTAGCTAGCATCATGAAAAATTTAGCATAATAGATATTTTTAGACCTCTTCCTAATATCCCCTAACTTTCTCCCTATCTCAAACATGACAGAAGTGCTTAAGTTGAAGTAATTATCACTAAGAAGCATATAAAGCATGTGCACAAGTGAATAAGATACAACATCTAAATTACTTACTTTACCAGAAAATACTTTGATAAAAAGTCACACAAGAAACTCCATTCTTTTCTAAGGCCTAATCTTCTAACTTCACCTAACTTAGTGGCAGTTAGAGCATAACCCATAGAGACTAGCATGTTACTCACATCAGTGTCTATGTGTGGAGCAAGTGTGTTATTTTCAGTTAATTTAAAACACTTTTCAATTACATCACAGTTGATACAGTGCTCATTACCTTTGAGAGTAAAGATAATAGTCTTGTCATTGGGGCTGAACACTGCAGTAGTCCAGATTTCCTCAACAACTTCACAGTATATGGTTGGGGATTCAAGTATGGCATAATTCAATCTGCAATTCAGTATGAAGTCCATCATCTTGTGATAATCTTCAGATGCCGGAATCTGCTTGTTCACCAAAGCTACAAAGTTGTTCTTTTCATAGACAAAGCCAATTGAGGACATAATCTTGACTACGGGTGCCATTTCTGTAATTGAGTTTAGTTGCAGAAAGAGAGTATTTGCTTTGGAGAAGAAGAGAGCTAGAGAAATTGCTTTGAGAATGATAAAAGAAAAGAATGAAAATGATTTTTGCTTTTATACTATCTCAGAAATAAACTGTCAAAAGTATTAAAGTAAAATAAAGTAACCAATCAAAATAGCCCAAAATAGCCGTTTAAAAATTATAAAAACTGTCAAAATTCTAAGATTATCCGTTAAAATATACATACAGGCTGTAAGTAATTTTGATGGATAATGTTCAGAATCAACGGCTAAGATTGAGACATTTCAATGAATGATAATGCAGGATTTTATCTATCACGGAAGCATGGTAAAACAATTTTCATGATATAAAATCCATATAATATGCATACAGATCGTAAATTAAATAGAGGGATCGTTTCTAACCTTTAAAAGCGATCCAAGAACCACGAGCGGAGGTCCCTAGCAGCTGCTTCTCAAGTGTGAAGCACTCCACCGGTATTCACCAAGAAATCGATGTAATGGAGGAGGAGGAGGTGGAGAGAATTAGGGTTTTTGAAATTTTTTAGGTTAAGACAAAATAAGGGTTTATAATAGTATATTTATAGGTAAAATTTTCAGCGGAAAATTTTCCCATAAAATATTATTATTATTATTAACCCTTTATTCTTATTAACCTACTAACTAATAATTAAAACACCTTTTAATTATTAATCCTTTTTCTAAACACTTTAGAAATAATTCTCTCACTTGATTTAATTTTCAAAATTAAATTCTTAGTTAATAATATTAAGAATTTTCTTAATTAATTTATAATTAATTAATTCTCATTTAATCAATTATTAAATTTGCTAATTAATTATTTATTTCACAAATAAATAATGACCAGCCATTATTAATTAATTCCTCCAATATTAAATCATTCTCTTTTATGGTGTGACCCTGTAGGTTCAATATTAAGCCGGTAGTAGAAATAAATAATAATAAAACTATTTTATCATTATTTATATAAATTCTCTAATTCATTAAATATGATTAATTAATCATATTTATTCTACATCGTGAGGGATATTTCTCAGCATATCGCGACTATCCGGATAATACGAATTCACTGCTTAGAATACCAAGAACCCATTCAGTGAGTAGTTACCGTACAATCAATTCCTTCCACCCTGCAATGTCACGATTAAATACAAGGCATGGAACTTGTGTCAAGCCTATCTTATTTAATCATTTGCTTTCCCATCCACTATGCTTAGTTCTATTTAATGTAAATTAGAAACTCCTTTCTAATTTCATTCACTCTGGTCAGAGATTCCTGAACTAGTATAAGTGGATCAGCATTGAACATTTTCTTCCTTCACTGGAAGGGGTAGATCCTTTATTGATCATACACTATCTTCATGTACAAATTGCTATACCCAGTAGAGCCCTTATAATTGTCCCTTGAGACTAAGAACTAAACCAAAACATAGTTCAGTGTACACAAGATGACTATGATGACCTCAAGTCTAAGGATATTTGTACAACTATCACTATGTGAACAACTACTGACACGTGAGTGAACTCCATCAGTTGTTCATCTGTGTGAGTCATGTTCAGTGAACTTATTCTATAATAAGCACCTACATACTAGCTTTAGTGTCACCACACAAATGTCTATGAGAACAGACAGCCTTCATAATGAAGCAAGCATGGTATGTACCGATCTTTGCGGATTATTAGTTACCAGTTAGTAATCCTATGACCATGAACTATTTAAGTTTAGAGTTATCATCTTTTAGGTCTCATTATTATAATCTCATCACAATCCATAAAAAGCTTTACTCTAAATTGTGGTATATCTTATTTAAACACTTAAAATAGATAGAGCCCGCAATAAAAACAAAACAAGTCTTTTATTAATATCAACGAAATCAAAACAGATTACATAAAAGTTATTCCTAAATCCTCATACATGATTGGACTTAGGACATATCTCTTTCAATCTCCCACTTGTACTAAAGCCAATCACTCTGGTATCTAATACCCATCTTGTCTTTATGACGATCAAAGTGACTTTGAGAAAGTGGCTTTGTTAAAGGGTCTGCTATGTTTCAACAATCTCCCTAATCAGATGAAAGCGCCGCATGACATGTTTGGAATTTTTATGAGACCTAGGTTCCTTGGCTTGTGCTATTGCTGCGTTGTTATCACAATACAACACAATAGGCTCTTCAACGCTAGTAACAACTCCTAACTCAGAAACAAATTTTCTCTGTCAAACGGCTTCTTTTGCAGCCTCACTTGCAGCTATATATTCTGCTTCCGCTGTGGAGTCAGCCGTTGTAGACTGTTTGGAACTCTTCCAACTAATCGCACCACCATACAGAGTAAACACGTACCCTGACATGGATTTTCTATCACTTTCTGATTGAAAACTAGAGTCAGTATAACCCTCTATTTTCAACTCAGATTCACCACCAAAAACAAAAAAATGTCCTTAGTCCTTCGCAAGTACTTAAGGATGTTCTTCACTATTTGCCAGTGGTCTTCACCTGGATTGGACTGATCTCTGTTCGTCACACTAATTGAATAAGCAACATCAGGCCTAGTACACAATATCGCGTACATGATAGATCCTATTGCTGAAGCATAAGGAATCTTACTCATACGCTCTCTTTCCTCAGGTGTCTTAGGAGACATTTTTTCGGAAAGGGAGACTCCATGGCTCATCGGTATGAGACCTCTTTTGGAGTTTTCCATGCTAAACCTTTTAAGCACTTTCTGGATGTATGTACCCTGGGTAAGACCTATCATTCTTCTAGATCTATCTCTATGGATCTTCATTGTAACACCCCCAAATCCGGGGTCGGGGATCCGGGTTGTCACGAGTTCCATTTCCCTTAATAGCACCCAATCTTAATAATTACTCAACTACTCTGTACTGTGACCCCACAATAAATACACACACCATACGTTATAGTCTCAGAGATGAACATCCAAAAATAACCACAAGTCATTTTATTCCACAATTATCTGCCAATACACCTTAAAAGGTTTTCTGAATAAATTTACATTTCTTTGCCATTATTACAATTCATAATTATACATAAATCTGGTACATTAGAAGTTGAAAGCCTAGCCTATTGGTAGTTCCTACCTCAGCTACGGCGGCATCAATGCTTCTAGAAAACTGCGGAACGTCTCCTAATCGCTTGCGAATCGGGAGCTTGGTCCTGTTCATCCTTTCTATCTGTTGTTGTGTGATGAAAGAAGAAAGCAAGGGTGAGCAGCAAGCCCACCAAAATAATATGTATAATGATTAATAGTATATGAGCCTTCTTTTAGTACTCATGAAAGTCTTGGTCAAAAGAAATGAACCAAGTTGATATCTTAATGCGATGAAGTCGCAAAATATTCAGTATATATATATACATATATACTTTTCAAAATCTTGGAAGTCCTCTTCCATGCATAATATACACAAAGTCCCAGTGTATAACTGTATAAAAAAAATATCGTTGCAAGGTGATCTCATATATCTAACCTTGTCTCAACGTTTTTCTGAAAATCTTTGTCATACATAAGACAATTATTAATTAGATATAAGTTTAAAAGATGAAGTTACCAAATACTCCAATATACTTATATCTTTTCCAAATACTACTTGAACTACCACCGTTCAAGTTATAATTAATTTCAAAAGTTCATCACATAGATGAGACTATAAGACAAGATTTGAATAGATTAAATCTTTAAAATATCATCAAAATAAAATGAAGTTACGAGATACTTCATTTGATGTAAACATCATTTTGAAAACTTGACCCTGCCAACACCTAACAATCGCCCAACCGTAGCCTTTCTATCGAAGTGCTCTGGGTAGTGTTGCAGAAATTATCCAATTGGATGATGAACTCATTACGGGAGTTTGCTACGCCAGGAAGACCACTTACGATGATCAGTCGTAGTAGTACAACCCCACCATTTTCTACATGTAGAGGAGAACCTGTCGGATTTACTTGTCAACCGAACACTGAACTCCTAAGGAATGGACCGCCTTAGCGGAACTTCCAGGCCATTTGGGCCAATATAATAAGGCTGGGCCGGCGCCACTCGACCACTTACGCCACTCCTAGTTCAGATGAAATCCATGACTCTGAAACGTAAAGCTCGTTCCCCCTTTCCCCAAGTAGAAACTTGTTGATACGGCTCCACCAAGAAGTCGTATCTAGTTGGAAAGGAAAACTCACCGATATTTCCCAGGCGATGCCTGTTAATGGATTAACTTGTTCCAAGAATTTTACTTCCCGAGTGTTGGGTAAGTAATCAATTCATTTATCAAAACAGCAACCTTGTTGCGAATATAAAACACACCACAGAGCCGGATCCCTCAGGTTTTGAGCGAGTATTTAAATCCCCTTCGAAAGGAGGATCTTAAATATAAAAATGAGTTTTGGGATCCGCTCTAACTTTTAAAAATCATTTTGAAGACTCGCAAAACATTTTTAAGAATGTTTGGAGTGATGCTGATTTAACAAGGTAAATCAGTCCCAATATATTAGAAAATATCTGAATATTATTATTTAAATAATATTCCCATAAAGAATAATCTTTATAAAAATAATTGAAGTAGAAGTTTTAAAACTTATACTTGAAATGAATAGCAAATAATCAAAGATAT
Source organism: Apium graveolens (assembly GCF_009905375.1). Classification (NCBI taxonomy): domain Eukaryota; kingdom Viridiplantae; phylum Streptophyta; class Magnoliopsida; order Apiales; family Apiaceae; genus Apium; species Apium graveolens. Next base: position 63,966,482 of record NC_133657.1, read on the forward strand.
ACTTATACGAAATTAATATCTTTATTTGAATAATCAAAAGTAAGTTTGATTATCGACACCTTATTCTTTAATACAATAAAGAATATTATTAAGTAATAAGCGGAGTCATAATACCTCGAATGAATACTATAAATAATATTCATAAAATAAAAGAGTCATACATCCTCAAATGAATACTCAAATTAATATTCAATTAAGTAAAATAAAGGTATCGAATAAACCTTATTCGATCCATAGTTTTAAAAACTATATCCATATATATATAAATATATATATATATAATATACTCGGGAACATCGACTCCCGGTTTAGAAATATGTTTTCACCTTTGGGTCCCTATACTAAGGGTATATGCAAATTACTGCTATTCTCTAGCATATGTATTATCAACTGAACCAACAGATGTATTTGGCAAGAATACGAAACAGGCATGCATATATATACCATATCAGCATGCTTCAATATATCGCAACATTTGCTAATTAACCAACATGCATCTATCGCAAGATAATGCATATACATATATACATCACAACAACAGTATAACGGATAGAAAACTTGCCTGAGCGACTTGGGGTGAAAAAAAAAGCTCGGAACGAGTCTGGTAACCTATAAACAACAAGTAAGTTGGAATTAAACCAAAGTCACTTGTAAATCTATACTTTAACTAACTTAGACTCTAACGCTTGTTTTGCGCTTACTGATTTGCTTAAGTCACTCGGGTACCCTCGGCTCCACCATTTTTAATAATTTAACCTTTACGAGTTTTAAGGCGATTCCTTCGCGAGTGTCTTACCAACTGCCTAACACACTTACCATAAATGTTTCATACATTAATTAACCCTTTTTGGTCTTTAACATATGTTTCAAAGTAAAGCGAGGGGAAAAGTTTCGTTCGCGAAACGCCGTTACTTGAAACGGTCGTTTCTCCTAAACCGTACATCGGAATCAAACGAACTACATATCAAAACGAAGCTCGTAACATGAGCTATCTAAACATGGCAGTGGTCATAATCTAGTAGGGGGTTCTCGGGTCCTAATGCTATGCACAAAAACAGTCCAAAAAAAATCGGACGTTACGACGGCTATGTTTACGCGATTTCCAATATTTAAACTACTCCAATTAACCACCAACCAACTCATAACCATCAATACAACAAAACTTTACCTAAACCATACCACATCAGTCCATAATCTCCAAGGTTTTCAACTCAAACAACCACAATCAAGACCTATGAACTATAATCAAGCTTCAATTACCAAAACACTTCCAAATCAAACCAAACTACTAATAATCACAATCCATGCTTCTCATTTCACAAAACCAACCATTAAGCTTCCTAACAAATAAAGTAAAGGCTAGGGTTTAAAGTTTATACCTTCCTTGGGAGGTGTTAAGTTGCTAGGAAGCCTTAGGGAGCCTCCTACAAGCTTGATCTTTCCAAAGAAATCAAGAACACAAAGTTAGGCTTTGAAGTTTCTAAAAGTCCGATTTAAAGAACTGTAAAAATGAGGGTCTTACCATGATTATTTGGACGAGACTTGTGAACAAGAGTTGTAGGCCATCTCAATACCTTTCCAATGAGCTATAGAACACAATATTTTAGTGAGAAATGAAGGAGATACAGCAGTTTTAGTGTGCTGGTTCTGTTTTGGCCGAGAGCATGAAGAACAATGCCTTGGTTTCTTTTTGATTTTGATGAAAAATGATTTGCTTGGCTTGGTTGCTTGGTTTTTGTATTTGCTTTAGTCAATTACCTTCTTGCCCTTGAATTTGTGTGGTTCTCATTCAACCACACCTCCTTCCTTCCCTTGTCATGCTTGTGTCATCCTCATGATGTCATCCTCCCTTCCTTGTCCTCTTTCTATTGGTTGGATGACATCATTCCCACTAATCCCTTTGATTAACTTCCTAATCATTTGCCTAATGACCGCTGATCTGTTATACGGTTCGCTTAACTTTCGTTTTCGTTTATCGTTTGAGGGATCATACCCGGGATCTTATTACTTAGGTTCCCTTAACATTTCTCAATACATTATATTCCTTTAATTTAAATCTTTTTATCCTGTTACCTTATACTCAATTCTTTCCGTATCTATTGGATTTCCGGGAAAAATCAAAGTGTTCGGATTTGGATTCTGACGATCTTTACATACACTTATATCCCATATAAAGTACTAATAAAATCTCTGAATATTCATATCAGAACCCCTATATAGTGTGGCATGAAAAGTTTTCTCATTCAGCAAAAACACTATTCATAAGGGTTTCAAAAATTTCCCAAAAATTGGGGTTATTACATTCATACCGAGAATGTAGGATGCTTCTCCCAAGTCCTTCATGGTGAAGTTCTTTGATAGCCATACTTTGACTGATTGCAGCATCGGTATATCATTTCCTATAAGAAGTATGTCATCTACATACAATACAAGAAATGTTACCGCACTCCCACTAAACTTCTTGTAGACACATGGTTCATCTATGTTTTTGATAAAACCAAACTCTTTGATTATCTCATCAAAACGGATGTTCCATCTACGAGAAGCTTGCCTTAAACCATATATGGTTCGCAGCAGCTTACACACTAGGTGTTCTTTTCCCTTGGAAAGAAAACCCTCTGGATGTATCATATACACTTCCTCCTCAAGTTCCCCATTGAGGAAGGCCGTTTTCACGTCCATTTGCCAGACCTCATAGTCGTAGTAAGCAGCAATCGCAAGCAAAATTCGAATTGATTTTAACAGGGCTACAGGCGAAAAAGTTTCATCAAAGTCAATCGCTTGCCTTTGTTTAAATCCTTTTGCCACGAGCCTGGCCTTATAGGTCTCCACCTAGCCATCTGCTCCAGTCTTTCTTTTGTATACCCACTTGCACCCAATAGGCTTAACACCTTCAGGCGCCTCAACTAGAGTCCATACTTGGTTGGTATACATAGATTCCATTTCGGATTTCATGACACTATGCCATTTCTCTGAGTCAACATTACTCATTGCCTCATTATAGGTCACAGGGTCGTCATCATCAATGATTGACAAATCATTATCATTCTCAATGACAAGGCCATAATACCTCTCTGGTTGCGAGACACTCTCCCTGTCCTACGAATGGGCTGTTCCACAGAAGGTTGTTCAGTCTGAACAGGTGTTTCCACTTGATCCGTAGTAGTTTGTGCTTCTTGAACTTCATCAAGTTCAACTTTGCTCCCACTGTTTCCTTCAAGGATAAACTGCTTTTCCAAGAAGGTAGCATGTCTGGAGACAAACACTTAATGATCGGTGTAAAAGTAATACCCCAAAGTCTCTTTAGGATATCCCACAAAATTACATTTTACAGATCGAGATTCCAGCTTATCTGGGTTAACTTTCTTGACATAAGATGGACATCCCCAAATCTTAACGTGTTTAAGACTCGGTTTCCTTTCTTTCCATATCTCATATGGAGTTTGAGGAACAGATTTGGAAGGCACCTTATTCAGTAAATATGCCGAGGTTTCCAATGCATAACCCCATAGGAATACTGGAAGATTCGCATAGCTCATCATGGACCAAACCATGTCTAACAAAGTTCGATTTTTCCTGTCAGATACCCCATTCAACTGTGGAGTATATGGAGGAGTCCAGTGGGAGACTATACCATTTTTTTTGAGATAATATAGAAACTCTCCATTCAAGTATTCACCACCTCGATATGATCGAAGAGTTATAATACTATGTTTGGTTTGTTTCTCCACTTCATGTTTATATTCTTTGAACTTTTCAAAGGCTTCAGACTTGTGTTTCATCAAATACACATATCCGAATCTAGATTTATCATCTATGAAAGTAATGAAGTATGAAAATCCACCCATGGCTTGCATAGACATTGGTCCACATACATCTGTGTGTACCAATCCTAGCAAATCTACAGCCCTCTCTCCATGTCCACTAAATGGAGATTTGGTCATTTTACCCAATAGACAAGAATCGCATGTAGGAAATGATTAAAAATCAAAGGGGTCAAGTAACCCTTCCTTATGCAATGTCCGCCGTCTATTTTCACTAATATGACCTAGCCTACAGTGCCATAAATAGGTCAGATTTTCATCATCTCGTTTTCTTTTATTAGTTTGTTCAATCGGATGTAAATCATGCTCTGCGTCACATACATACAGACCATTATTTAAAATACCACGTCCATAAAGAACATCATCTCTAAGAATAGAACATTCATTATTCTTAATAATAAATGAAAAACCATCCAAATCCGACATAGGAATAGAAACAATATTCCTCACAATAGAGGGAACGTAATAACAATTATTCAAAATAATTGTCTTGCCCGTAGGGATATGTAAACTAAATGATCCTACAGATATGGCCGCAACCCTTGCTCCATTGCCCATACGTAGAATCACCTTATCTTTTTCAAGAGTCCTACTTCCCTTTAGTCCTTGCAACGAATTGCATATATAAGAACCACAAGAGGTATCTAATACCCAAGTAGAAATTTGACCTAGTGACATATTAACTTTGATCATGAACATGCCTGAATCAGAAGCGGTAGTCTCACTACCCTTCTTCTTCTTCAATTCTGCAAGGTAAACCTTGCAGTTCCTCTTCCAGTGCCCCACCTTGTTACAGTGAAAGCAACTAGCTTTGCTCTTGGGGTCTTCAGCTTTTGGTGGAACCGGCTTTTTCTCACCGATTTTCTTCTTCTTGGAAGGGTTCTTCTTCCTTTTCTTAGGATTGGAACCTTCGCCAATTAGAAGAACAGAACTCTTCTTAGGGGAAAATTCGATTTCGCGGTCTTCAACATGTTGTGGAGTTCAGGCAGGCTGACATCCAACTTATTCATGTGAAAGTTCACAATAAACTGCGAGAACGAACTCGGAAGTGATTGCAAGACCTATTCTTGGCTCAGCTCCCCATCCATGGAAAAACCAAGTTGTCCAAGACGTTCAATCAAATTGATCATCTTAAGTACATGGTCATTCACAGATGATCCCTCAGACATCCTACAACCGAACAGCTCCTTCGATATCTCATATCGAGCTGTCCTCCCTGCCACATCATACAACTCTTGTAGATGCATAAGGATAGTGTGAGCTTTCATATGCTCATGTTGCTTCTGTAGCTCAATGTTCATGGAAGCTAGCATGATGCATTGAGCAACATTTGCATCATCTATCGACTTACGATACACAACATGTTCATCATTATGTGCATCGCTAGCAGGTTCAGTAGGCTTAGGTGAGTCAAGCACATATTCCAGCTTCTCAATCCTGAGAACAATTCTCAAGTTTCGAAGCCAGACAGCAAAATTAGGACCAGTCAACTTGTGAGCATCTAGTATGTTCCGGAGTGATAGTGCAGAAGACATGACGAATATAGTAAATCTGTAAATGATAAACACATAACAACACTTAGCAAATATTCAATTTCATTTCAAAACACTATATGAATCAGGTCTTTATTCATAAGTGGCTCCCACTAGTTTATCTAATTTATACAACCTCTTAGTGAAGATTAAGCATTCATAATGCTAGTGGGAATAGGGATCCTACATTCCATCACACAACCTCGGTTGTAGCACGAAACGTCATGTGATGTTCAATAGGCAGACAACTCTTGTCAATTACATCTTATGTTATTCTCTAATATAACTTTAGCCTCTTAAATAATTGAGTCACGGCTGTAGCACGACAAACTCAATATTCTAAGTCAAGTCTAACCCAACATTTCGTACAATTGAATCAGTCTCCAACGGCCCACGGCTGTAGCACATAACGACCTTTAGATTCTAATTCAGTGTACACATCTCTATGTAATAGACAAGTATTTCTTATTTCGAAATCAAAGCCCTCGGCTGTAGCACGAAACGACAATGATTTAAAAATAAGAACCACTTTCTATCATGTTGGAAGGCTATGACCGACACAAGCCCGTTGTGTCATTGGCCAATTACTACTTGATATTATTTAATTTTAGAGGGATTATATTACGTTACAATTATAATCATATTATAAAGAGATTCTTCCTTTTAAATTAAATATTTCAAATCAATAATCGATAATTAGATGATTCCCAGATCGGGTGGAGCATTGTCAAGAGGTGTCTCTTAATAACCCTTTCTTACAGATAGAAATCTGTTGTTGATAGAATCATCCTTTCTCTCAATATTAAAAATTCATTTTCAATTACGTGTTTCATAAACACGAGAATCTCATGATCATATTCATAATATTTATATTAAGGTCATTAAACAATTTCACTATACTAGATTGTCTAACAAACGCCTTATGTTAATTAAGTTCACCTAAATCTATCATCCAATGGTAAACATAGGCATATATCACATATATAAGTATGAATAATAGTAAAGGCAGGCATGTTAAATCATGTAGCATATTAGTCTAAGCATTGTACATCTCTATGTATCACATGAGGCATTTAAAAGTAATTAAAACAGTTAAAAACATGCTTTAAAACACTTCTGTTAGCTATAAACAGTCTGAAACAATTTCAGAAAATACAATATAATATACCATTAGATGCATCTCGAAAAGACGAATCCAACGGCACCAAGCACGTCCCATTCTGACCCTCCACGCGCCCCGAGAAGGTAAGCCACGCGCCGCCACGCGCACACGCGCTGTCAGGCGCGTGTCTGACTGTCTTCCACGCGCCCCACGCGCACACACGCCTCACGCCCCCAAACCCTGAGCTGACGTCAGCATGACGTCATCTGATGATGTCAGCATGACGTAAGCCCAGCTCTGACCGTTGACCCGCGCGTGTCTGACACGCGCCGTGCGTGACACACGAGTGCGTGAGCCCCACGCGCGCACGTCCAACGCGCGGTCTTCCACCTGTTCTAACAGTCGCCGTCGCCGCCTCCTTCGAACGACGTGCCACCAAACCCTGTTCTTCTTTAATAGCCACAGCAGGTGACAACTAAACATATATATATATATACTAACATATTATATATATATATTTAATTAAGAACTTAATTAAAACAACTTCAAAAATTCATAATAATTAATCCATTCATCATAAAATTATGAAAAAAATACCCAGACGATCTACAACACTTGTAGAACCCAGATCTACAGTCAAAATAATTTTGAGAAAGAATTCTAATCAGTCATAATTAATCCATGATATAACTTGTAAAAATCATAATTAATTCATACAAGCACATAAAATTCTGAAATTTTTATCACAGATCTATATGCATACAATCTATGCTCTGATACCATTGAAGGATTTTATCTGTCACGAAAGCATGGTAAAATAATTTTCATGATATTAAATTTATATAATATGCATACAGATCGTAAATTAAATCGAGGGATCGTTTCTAACCTTTAAAAGCGATCCAGGAACCACGAGAGGAGGTCCCTAGCAGCTGCTCCTCAAGTGTGAAACACTCCACCGGTATCCACCAAGAAATCGATGTAATGGAGGAGGAGGAGGTGGAGAGAAGTAGGGTTTTTGAAATTTTTTAGGTTAAGACAAAATAAGGATTTATAATAGTATATTTATAGGCAAAATTTTCAGCTGAAAATTTTCCCATAAAATATTATTATTATTATTAACCCTTTATTCTTATTAACCTATTAACTAATAATTAAAATACCTTTTAATTATTAATCCTTTTTCTAAACACTTTAGAAATAATTCTCACACTTGATTTAATTTTCAAAATTAAATTCTTAATTAATAATATTAAGAACTTTTCTTAATTAATTTATAATTAATTAAATCTCATTTAATCAATTATTAAATTTGCTAATTAATTATTTATTTCATAAATAAATAAATACCAGCCATTATTAATTAATTCCTCCAACATTAAATCATTCTCTTTTATGATGTGACCCTGTAGGTTCAATATTAAGCCGGTAGTAGAAATAAATATTAATAAAACTATTTTATCATTATTTATATAAATTCTCTAATTCATTAAATATGATTAATTAATCATATTTATTCTACATCGTGAGGGATACTTCTCAACATATCGTAAGTATCCGGATAATACGAATTCACTGCTTAGAATACCAAGAACCCATTCAGTGAGTAGTTACCGTACAATCAATTCCTTCTACCCTGCAATGTCACGATTAAATACAAGGCATGGAACTTGTGTCAAGCCTATCTTATTTAATCATTTGCTTTCCCATCCACTATGCTTAGTTCTATTTAATGTAAATTAGAAACTCCTTTCTAATTTCATTCACTCTGGCCAGAGATTCCTGAACTAGCATAAGTGGATCAGCATTGAACATTCTCTTCCTTCACTGGTAGGGGTAGATCCTTTACTGATCATACACTATCGTCGTGTACAAATTCCTATACCCAGTAGAGCCCTTATAATTGTCCCTTGAGACTAAGAACTAAATCAAAGCATAGTTCAGTGTACACAAGATGACTATGATGACCTCAAGTCTAAGGATACTTGTACAACTATCACTATGTGAACAACTACTGACACGTGAGTGAACTCCATCAGTTGTTCATCTGTGTGAGTCATGTTCAGTGAACTTAGTCTATAATAAGCACCTACATACTAGCTTTAGTGTCACCACACAAATGTCTATGAGAATAGACAACCTTCATAATGAAGCAAACATGGTATGTACCGATCTTTGCGGATTATTAATTACCAATTAGTAATCCTATGACCAGGAACTATTTAAGTTTAGAGTTATCATCTTTTAGGTCTCATTATTATGATCTCATTAAAATCCATAAAAAGCTTTACTCTAAACTGTGGTATATCTTATTTAAACACTTAAAATAGATAGAGCCCGCAATAAAAACAAAACAAGTCTTTTCTTAATATCAATAAAATCAAAACAGATTACATAAAAGTTATTCCTAAATCCTCATACATGATTGGACTTAGGACATATCTCTTTCAATCTCCCACTTGTACTAAAGCCAATCACTCTGGTATCTAATACCCATCTTGTCTTTATGACGATCAAAGTGACTTTGAGAAAGTGGCTTTGTTAAAGGGTCTGCTATATTTCAACAATCTCCCTAATCAGATGAAAGCGCCGCAGGATATGTTTGGAATTTTTATGAGACCTAGGTTCCTTGGCTTGTGCTATTGCTGCATTGTTATCACAATACAACACAATAGGCTCTCCAACGCTAGGAACAACTCCTAACTCAGAAACAAATTTCCTCTGTCAAACGGCTTCTTTTGCAGCCTCACTTGCAGCTATATATTCTGCTTCCGCTGTGGAGTCAGCCGTTGTAGACTGTTTGGAACTCTTCCAACTAATCGCACCACCATTCAGAGTAAACACGTACCCTGGCATGGATTTGCTATCACTTTCTAATTGAAAACTAGAGTCAGTATAACCCTCTATTTTCAACTCAGATTCACCACCAAAAACAAGAAAAATGTCCTTAGTCCTTCGCAAGTACTTAAGGATGTTCTTCACTGCTTTCCAGTGGTCTTTACCTGGATTGGACTGATATCTGCTCGTCACACTAATTGAATAAGCAACATCAGGCCTAGTACACAATATCGCGTACATGATAGATCCTATTGCTGAAGCATAAGGAATATTACTCATGCGCTCTCTTTCCTCAGGTGTCTTAGGAGACATTTTTTCGGAAAGGGAGACTTCATGGCTCATCGGTATGAGACCTCTTTTGGAGTTTTCCATGCTAAACCTTTTAAGCACTTTCTGGATGTATGTACCCTGGGTAAGACCTATCATTCTTCTAGATCTATCTCTATAGATCTTCATACCGAGAATGTAGGATGCTTCTCCCAAGTCCTTCATGGTGAAGTTCTTTGATAGCCATACTTTGACTGATTGCAGCATCGGTATATCATTTCCTATAAGAAGTATGTCATCTACATACAATACAAGAAATGTTACCGCACTCCCACTAACCTTCTTGTAGACACATGGTTCATCTATGTTTTTGATAAAACTAAACTCTTTGATTGTCTCATCAAAATGGATGTTCCATCTACGAGAAACTTGCCTTAAACCATATATGGTTCGCAGTAGCTTACACACTAGGTGTTCTTTTCCCTTGGAAAGAAAACCCTCTGGATGTGTCATATACACTTCCTCCACAAGTTCCCTATTGAGGAAGGCCGTTTTCACGTCCATTTGGCAGACCTCATAGTCGTAGTAAGCAGCAATCGCAAGCAAAATCCGAATTGATTTTAACAGGGCTACAGGCGAAAAAGTTTCATCAAAGTCAATCCCTTGCCTTTGTTTGAATCCGTTTGCAACGAGCCTGGCCTTATAGGTCTCCACCTGGCCATCTGCTCCAATCTTTCTTTTGTATACCCACTTGTACCCAATAGGCTTAACACCTTCAGGCGCCTCAACCAGAGTCCATACTTGGTTGGTATACATAGATTCCATTTCGGATTTCATGACACTATGCCATTTCTCTGAGTCAACACTACTCATAGCCTCATTATAGGTCACAGGGTCGTCATCATCAATGATTGACAACTCATTATCATTCTCAATGACAAGGCCATAATACCTCTCTGGTTGGCGAGACATTCTCCCTGTCCTACGAATGGGCTATTCCACAGAAGGTTGTTCAGTCTGAACAGGTGTTTCCACTTGATCCATAGTAGTTTGTGCTTCTTGAACTTCATCAAGTTCAACTTTGCTCCCACTGTTTCTTTCAAGGATAAACTGCTTTTCCAAGAAGGTAGCATGTCTGGAGATAAACACTCAATGATTGGTGTAAAAGTAATACCCCAAAGTCTCTTTAGGATATCCCACAAAATTACATTTTACGGATCGAGATTCCAGCTTATCTGGGTTAACTTTCTTGACATAAGATAGACATCCCCAAATCTTAACGAGTTTAAGACTCGGTTTCCTTTTTTTCCATATCTCATATGGAGTTTGAGGAACAGATTTGGAAGGCACCTTATTCAGTAAATATGTCGAGGTTTCCAATGCATAACCCCATAGGAATACTGGAAGATTCGCATAGCTCATCATGGACCAAACCATGTCTAACAAAGTTCGATTTCTCCTTTCAGATACCCCATTCAACTGTGGAGTATATGGAGGAGTCCCCTGGGAGACTATACCATTTTCTTTGAGATAATATAGAAACTCTCCATTCAAGTATTCACCACCTCGATCTGATCGAAGAGTTATAATACTATATTTGGTTTGTTTCTCCTCTTCATATTTATATTCTTTGAACTTTTCAAAGGCTTCATACTTGTGTTTCATCAAATACACATATCTGAATCTAGATTTATCATCTATGAAAGTAATGAAGTATGAAAATCCACCCATGGCTTGCATAGATATTGGTCCACATACATCTGTGTGTACCAATCCTAGCAAATCTGCAGCCCTCTCTCCATGTCCACTAAATGGAGATTTGGTCATTTTACCCAATAGACAAGACTCGCATGTAGGAAATGATTCAAAATCAAAGGGGTCAAGTAACCCTTCCTTATGCAATGTCCGCAGTCTATTTTCACTAATATGACCTAGCCTACAGTGCCATAAATAGGTCAGATTTTCATCATCTCATTTTCTTTTATTAGTTTGTTCAATCTGAAGTAAATCATGCTCTACATCACATACATACAGACCATTATTTAAAATACCACGTCCATAAAGAACATTATCTCTAAGAATAGAACATTCATTATTCTTAATAATAAATGAAAAAACATCCAAATCCAACATAGGAATAGAAACAATATTCCTCACAATAGAGGGAACGTAATAACAATTATTCAAAATAATTGTATTGGCTGTAGGCATATGTAAATTAAATGATCCTACAGATATGGCCGCAACCCTTGCTCCATTGCCCATACGTAGAATCACCTCATCTTTTTCAAGAGTCCTACTCCCCTTTAGTCCTTTCAACGAATTGCAAATATGAGAACCACAGGAGGTATCTAATACCCAAGTAGAAATTTGACCTAGTGACATATTAACTTCGATCATGAACATGCCTGAATCAGAAGCGGTAGTCTCACTACCCTTCTTCTTCTTCAATTCTGCAAGGTAAACCTTGCAGTTCCTCTTCCAGTGCCACACCTTCTTACAGTGAAAGCAAATAGCTTTGCTCTTGGGGTCTTCAGCTTTTGGTGGAACCGGCTTTTTCTCACCTATTTTCTTCTTCTTGGAACGGTTCTTCTTCCTTTTCTTAGGATTTAAACCTTCGCCAATTAGAAGAACAGAATTCTTCTTAGGAGGAAAATTAGATTCCGCAGTCTTCAATATGTTGTGGAGTTCAGGCAGGCTGACATCCAACTTATTCATGTGAAAGTTCACAACAAACTGCGAGAACGAACTTGGAAGTGATTGCAAGACCAAGTCTTGGCTCAGCTCCCCATCCATGGCAAAACCAATTTGTCCAAGACGTTCAATCAAATTGATCATCTTAAGTACATGGTCATTCACAGATGATCCCTCAGACATCCTACAACCGAACAGCTCCTTCGATATCTCATATCGAGCTGTCCTCCCTGCCACATCATACAACTCTTATAGATGCATAAGGATAGTGTGAGCATCCATATGCTCATGTTGTTTCTGTAGCTCAATATTCATGGAAGCTAGCATGATGCATTGAGCAAAATTTGCATCATCTATCGACTTACGATACACAACATGTTCATCATTATGTGCATCACTAGCAGGTTCAGTAGGCTTAGGTGAGTCAAGTATATATTCCAGCTTCTCAACCCTGAGAACAATTCTCAAGTTTCGAAGCCATACAGCAAAATTAGGACCAGTCAACTTGTGAGCATCTAGTATGTTCTGGAGTGATAGTGCAGAAGACATGACGAATATAGTAAATCTGTAAATGATAAACACATAACAACACTTAGCAAATATTCAATTTTATTTCAAAACACTATATGAATCGGGTCTTTATTCATAAGTGGCTCCCACTAGTTTATCTAATTTATACAACCCCTAAGTGAAAATTAAGCATTCATAATGCTAGTGGGAATAGGGATCCTACATTCCATCACACAACCTCGGTTGTAGCACGAAATGTCATGTGATGTTCAATAGGCAGACAACTCTTATCAATTACATCTTATGTTATTCCCTAATATAACTTTAGCCTCTTGAATAATTGAGTAACGGCTGTAGCACGACAAACTCAATATTCTAAGTTAAGTCTAACCCAACATTTCGTACAATTGAATCAGTCTCCAACGGCCCACGGCTGTAGCACGTAACGACCTTTAGATTCTAATTCAGTGTACACATCTCTATGTAATAGAAAAGTATTTCTTATTTCGAAATCAAAGCCCTCAGCTGTAGCACGAAATGACAATGATTTAAAAATAAGAACCACTTTCTACCATGTTGGAAGGCTATGACCGACACAAGCCTGTTGTGTCATTGGCCAATTACTACTTGATATTATTTAATTTTAGAGCGATTATATTACGTTACAATCATAATCATATTATAAAGAGATTCTTCCTTTAAAATTAAATATTTCAAATCAATAATCGATAATTAGATGATTCCCAGATCGGGTGGAGCATTGTCAATATGCGTCTCTTAATAACCCTTTCTTACAGATAGAAATCTGTTGTTGACAGAATCATCCTTTTTCTCAATATTGAAAATTCATATTCAATTACGTGTTTCATAAATACGAGAATCTCATGATCATATTCATAATATTTATATTAAGGTCATGAAACAATTTCACTATACTAGATTGTCTAACAAACGCCTTATGTTAATTAAGTTCACCTAAATCTATCATCCAATGGTAAACATAGGCATATATCACATATATAAGTATGAATAAACGTAAAGGTAGGCATGTTAAATCATGTAGCATATTAGTCTAAACATTATACATCTCTATGTATCACATGAGGCATTTAAAAGTAATTAAAACAGTTAAAAACATGCTTTAAAACACTTCTGTTAGCTATAAACAGTCTGAAACAGTTTCAGAAAATACAATATAATATACCATTAGATGCGTCTCGAAAAGAGGAATCCAACGGCACCAAGCACGTCCCATTCTGACCCTTCACGCGCCCTCACGTGCCCCGAGAAGGTAAGCCACGTGCCGCTACGCGCACACGCGCTGTCAGGCACGTGTCTGACTGTCTTCCACGCGCCCCACGCGCACACACGCCTCACCCGCCCCAAACCCTGAGCTGACGTCAGCATGACGTCATCTGATGATGTCAACATGACGTAAGCACAGCTCTGACCGTTGACCTACGCGTGTCTGACACACGCCGCACGTGTCTGACACACGCCGCGCGTGACACGCAAGCGCGTGAGCCCCACGCGCGCACGTCAGACGCGCGGTCCTCCCCCTGTTCTGACAGTCGCCGCCGCCTCCTCCTTCGAACGACGTGCGACCAAACTCTGTTCTTCTTTAATAGCCACAGCAGGTGACAACTAAACATATATATATATACTAACAGATTATATATATATATATATTTAATTACGAATTTAATTAAAACAACTTCAAAAATTCATAATAATTAATCTATTCATCATAAAATTATGAAAAAAATACCCAGACGATCTACAACACTTGTAGAACCCAGATCTACAGTCAAAATAATTCTGACAAACAATTTCTAATCAGTCATAATTAATCCATGATATAACTTGTAAAAATTATAATTAATTCATACAAGCACATAAAATTCTGAAATTTTTATCACAGATCTACATGCATACAATCTATGCTCTGATACCATTGAAGGATTTTATCTATCACGGAAGCATGGTAAAACAATTTTCATGATATAAAATTCATATAATATGCATACAGATCGTAAATTAAATCGAGGGATCATTTCTAACCTTTAAAAGCGATCCAAGAATCACGAGCGGAGGTCCCTAGCAGCTGCTCCTCAAGGGTGAAGCACTCCACCGGTATCCACCAAGAAATCGATGTAATGGAGGAGGATGAGGTGGAGAGAATTAGGATTTTTGAAATTTTTAGGTTAAGACAAAATATGGGTTTATAATAGTATATTTATAGGCAAAATTTTCAGCTGAAAATTTTCCCATAAAATATTATTATTATTAACCCTTTATTCTTATTAACCTATTAACTAATAATTAAAACACCTTTTAATTATTAATCCTTTTTCTAAACACTTTAGAAATAATTCTCTCACTTGATTTAATTTTCAAAATTAAATTCTTAATTAATAATATTAAGAATTTTCTTAATTAATTTATAATTAATTAAATCTCATTTAATCAATTATTAAATTTGCTAATTAATTATTTATTTCACAAATAAATAATTACCAGCCATTATTAATTAATTCCTCAAACATTAAATCATTCTCTTTTATGGTGTGACCCTGTAGGTTTAATATTAAGCCGGTAGTAGAAATAAATAATAATAAAACTATTTTATCATTATTTATATAAATTCTCTAATTCATTAAATATGATTAATTAATCATATTTATTCTACATCGTGAGGGATCCTTCTCAGCATATCGCGACTATCCGGATAATACGAATTCACTGCTTAGAATACCAAGAACCCATTCAGTGAGTAGTTACCGTACAATCAATTCCTTCCACCCTGCAATGTCACGATTAAATACAAGGCATGGAAGTTTTGTCAAGTCTATCTTATTTAATCATTTGCTTTCCCATCCACTATGCTTAGTTCTATTTAATGTAAATTAGAAACTCCTTTCTAATTTCATTCACTCTGGCCAGAGATTCCTGAACTAGCATAAGTGGATCAGCATTGAACATTCTCTTCCTTCACTGGAAGGGGTAGATCCTTTATTGATCATACACTATCTTCGTGTACAAATTCCTATACCCAGTAGAGCCCTTATAATTGTCCCTTGAGACTAAGAACTAAACCAAAGCATAGTTCAGTGTACACAAGATGACTATGATGACCTCAAGTCTAAGGATACTTGTACAACTATCACTATGTGAACAACTACTGACACGTGAGTGAACTCCATCAGTTGTTCATATGTGTGAGTCATGTTCAGTGAACTTATTCTATAATAAGCACCTACATACTAGCTTTAGTGTCACCACACAAATGTCTATGAGAACAGACAGCCTTCATAATGAAGCAAGCATGGTATGTACCGATCTTTGCGGATTATTAATTACCAGTTAGTAATCCTACGACCATGAACTATTTAAGTTTAGAGTTATCATCTTTTAGGTCTCATTATTATGATCTCATCACAATCCATAAAAAGCTTTACTCTAAACTGTGGTATATCTTATTTAAACACTTAAAATAGATAGAGCCCGCAATAAAAACAAAACAAGTCTTTTATTAATATCAATGAAATCAAAACAGATTACATAAAAGTTATTCCTAAATCCTCATACATGATTAGACTTAGGACATATCTCTTTCAATCTCCCACTTGTACTAAAGCCAATCACTCTAGTATCTAATACCCATCTTGTCTTTATGACGATCAAAGTGACTTTGAGAAAGTGGCTTTGTTAAAGGGTCTGCTATGTTTCAACAGACTCCCTAATCAGATGAAAGCGCCGCAGGACATGTTTGGAATTTTTATGAGACCTAGGTTCCCTGGCTTGTGCTATTGCTGCGTTGTTATCACAATACAACACAATAGGCTCTTCAACGCTAGGAATAACTCCCAACTCAGAAACAAATTTCCTCTGTCAAACGGCTTCTTTTGCAGCCTCACTTGCAGCTATATATTCTGCTTCCGCTGTGGAGTCAGCCGTTGTAGACTGGTTGGAACTTTTCCAACTAATCGCACCACCATTCAGAGTAAACACGTACCCTGACATGGATTTGCTATAACTTTCTGATTGAAAACTAGAGTCAGTATAACCCTCTATTTTTAACTCAGATTCACCACCAAAAACAAGAAAAATGTCCTTAGTCCTTCGCAAGTACTTAAGGATGTTCTTCACTGCTTTCTAGTGGTCTTCACCTGGATTGGACTGATATCAGCTCGTCACACTAATTGAATAAGCAACATCAGGCCTAGTACACAATATCGTGTACATGATAGATCCTATTGCTTAAGCATAAGGAATCTTACTCATACGCTCTCTTTCCTCAGGTGTCTTAGGAGACATTTTTTCGGAAAGGGAGACTCCATGGCTCATCGGTATGAGACCTCTTTTGGAGTTCTCCATGCTAAACCTTTTAAACACTTTCTGGATGTATGTACCCTGGGTAAGACCTATCATTCTTCTAGATCTATCTCTATAGATCTTCATACCGAGAATGTAGGATGCTTCTCCCAAGTCCTTCATGGTGAAGTTCTTTGATAGCCATACTTTGACTGATTGCAGCATCGGTATATCATTTCCTATAAGAAGTATGTCATCTACATACAATACAAGAAATGTTACCGCACTCCCACTAACCTTCTTGTAGACACATGGTTCATCTATGTTTTTGATAAAACTAAACTCTTTGATTGTCTCATCAAAACGGATGTTCCATCTACGAGAAGCTTGCCTTAAACCATATATGGTTCGCAGCAGCTTACACTAGGTGTTCTTTTCCCTTGGAAAGAAAACCCTCTGGATGTGCCATATACACTTCCTCCTCAAGTTCCCCATTGAGGAAGGTCATTTTCACGTCCATTTGGCAGACCTCATAGTCGTAGTAAGCAGCAATCGCAAGCAAAATCCGAATTGATTTTAACAGGGCTACAGGCGAGAATATAGGATGCTTCTCCCAAGTCCTTCATGGTGAAGTTCTTTGATAGACATATTTTGACTGATTGCAGCATCGGTATATCATACTCTAAACTGTGGTATATATTATTTAAACACTTAAAATAGATAGAGCCCGTAATAAAAACAAAACAAGTCTTTTATTAATATCAATGAAATCAAAACAGATTACATAAAAGTTATTCCTAAATCCTCATACATGATTGGACTTAGGACATATCTCTTTCTGAAATAATAAAATACCCGGAGTGATAATTGATACTTCGACGGATATTGTGTTTGAACGGATATTCATTCTCAACGGATAATGAACATCCGTCGAGATACAAATTCTGACTTAGTCAAAATTTTATCAAGAAAGGAAACATCTATTTTAACTCTGGCTACATTACTACTTGAAAAATTTTCAAACATGATTTAAGAGTAATTAAGCATACCTAACTCACTTACCAACCTAGAGAAGGAGGAATCATGAAGTGGCTTGGTAAAGATATCTGCAAGTTGCTTCTCACTTGGAACAAAATGAAGTTCCACAGTACCATTCATTACATGCTCCCTAATGAAGTGTTACTTGATGTCTATGTGTTTTGTTCTTGAATGCTCAACTGGATTTTCAGTGATGGCAATTGCACTTGTGTTATCACGGAAAATAGGAATTATGTCCACTTGCTGACCATAGTCCAACAGTTGGTTTTTCATCCGTAAAATCTGTGCATAACAATTGCCAGCAGCAATATACTCAGCTTCAGCTGTAGAAGTAGAAACTGAATTTTGTTTTTTACTGAACCAGGATACTATCTTGTTTCCTAGAAATTGACAGCATAATCTGCATTTGAATATCTAGTTAGATTAAACCCAGAATCTCTAGGGTACCAAATGCCAAGTTTTGGTGTACCCTTGAGATATCTGAAAATTCTCTTAATAGCTACTAATTGAGATTCTCTAGGATCAACCTGGAATCTAACACAAAGACAAGTAGCAAATATTATATCTGGCCTACTAACTATTAAGTACAAAAGTGAGCCAACCGTGCCTCTATAGCTTGAAATGTCCACAGACTTTTCAGTAGTGTTCAATTCAAGTGTAGTTGCAGTGACCATGTGAGTTTTTACAGATGTGCAATCCATTAGATCAAACTTCTTTAAAAGATCATAAATATATTTGGTTTGACTAATGAATATTCCATCACTAACTTGCTTAACTTGTAAATCAAGAAAGTAAGTTAGTTCTCCCATCATGCTCATTTCATACTTTGCATCAATTTGGAAAACTTTATGCAAAGTTTTTCATCTATAGAGCCAAATATAATATCATCTATATAAATTTGAACAAGTATACTAGAGCCATTAACATTTCTAAAGAATAGGGTTTTGTCAAC
Source organism: Apium graveolens (assembly GCF_009905375.1). Classification (NCBI taxonomy): domain Eukaryota; kingdom Viridiplantae; phylum Streptophyta; class Magnoliopsida; order Apiales; family Apiaceae; genus Apium; species Apium graveolens. The sequence continues at coordinate 63,985,553 of NC_133657.1, forward strand.
AGTACCTCTTGTGAAGTGATTTTCTAAGAGAAACTTTGACAAAGTATCATACCAGGCTCTAGGTGCTTGCTTCAATCCATAAAGTGCTTTCAACAGATAATAGACATATTTTGGAAAATTTGGATTTTCAAAATCAGGAGGCTGACTGACATAGACTTCCTCCTCCAAATCTCCATTCAGAAAGGCACTTTTGACATCCATTTGATAGACTTTGAAATTAGCATGGGCTGCATAGGCTAAGAAAATTCTGATGGCTTCAAGTCTTGCCACATGAGCAAAAGTTTCATCAAAATATATCCCTTCTTGTTGACAGTAGCCCTTAGCAACCAATCTTGCTTTGTTCCTGACAACTATGCCATTATCATCCATCTTATTTCTTAATACCCACTTGGTGTCAATTGGATTCTTTCCTTTAGGCTTGGGTACCAGCTTCCATACCTTATTCCTTTCAAATTGGTTTAGCTCCTCCTGTATAGATAAAATCCAATCAGGATCCAACAGAGTTTCTTCTACCTTCCTTGGTTCTTCTTTAGAAAGAAAGCTGCTATACAGACATTCTTCTTGAGTTGCTTTCCTTGTTTGAACTCTAGAAGATGCATCACCGATAATGAGCTCAAAAGGGTGATCTCTAGTCCATTTTGTCTATTGTGGTAGATTAGCTCTAGATGAAGAGACCTCATTGTTGTCTTGATGATTAGTAGAATTGTGATGATCAGAAACTCCCCCTGAGTTTATGAATCTTTGACTTGAAGAAGGGATTTTTTCTGATTGTGATTGTTAGTCCCTAACAATGCAACCAGAATTATAGAATGGGGTTGAATGTAATTCTAGTAAACTTTTTCTCGAACTATAAAATGTTCTAACTCAAACTATATATATAAGTGTTTTGATTTGCAAGGTGCGGAATCACAAGTTAAATAAATCAAAAACACAAGGTAATAAAAACACAAGTCTTTAAAACTTTCTGGTGGATTTGAAAGTATCCACCATATATATATATATATATATCGAATTAAGAACTCTGTGAAGAACAAATTGTCTCACAGCTGCTTTACAAGTGAACAAACAAACTACAGAGAAATTCTTAACAGGTACAGCTTTTTCTATTTTTCTTCTAAAAGTGTTTACTTAGTTATTTGTTCAACTAGCTACACTTGGTTTATATACCACCAAGTTTACATGATAATAAGATAGGATAATAAAACAAAACTATCAAGTCAAACTCCATGCTGCTTCACTACTCTATTCTAGCATCTTTGAAATTCTTCTTAACTTGCATGGAAATGGTAATGCTCATTTGTTCTTCATTTCCTGTTAAACAGGCTTCCATATTCCTTTTGTAAACACCAAACGCATGTGACTGTGTTGTCACTGTCAACAGATGTTTGAATTGATCATCTTTCGGTTACATGCTTGTCATCCGTCGGGTTGCCTTATTGATCATCCGTCGGGTAGCTTTATTGATCATCCGTCGGGTAGCTATTTGACACTTGACTTCATTTCACTTATGCAGATTACAAGATATCTTATATTTACAATTAATCAACCTATTCTGCATATCTAATTAAAGTCAACATGACATATATGCTACTATAGAATCTATACAAAGATGTTTGCAGAAATGTGCTACATGACTTATTGTTACATAAGCTACCCACCCGATGGATTTCAATTAGTCATCCGTCGGGACTATATTGAGTCATCCGTCGGGACTATATTGAGTCATCCGTCGGGACTATAATTGATCATCCGTCAGGTGCTACACTTTTCATCAAGTTAAATCTACTAAGGTGTTTTGTTAATTTAATCATCAACTTCACAACATATTCCTAACAATCTCCCCTAATTTATGCCTACTAGAACTGTAGCCATAAATTAAGAGAAACTTGATGATAACAATATAACCCTAAAAATACATATTTAAAAGGTAGTAGATAAAGCTAAAAAGTGCTACAATATTTACTGAAGAATTTACAAGACAAAGTGTACAAAGATTTGCTCACAGTCATTTTCAAGGTGCTCCTCTAGTCTGAGCAGATTGATCTATTTCCTTGATGGTCTGGATTTCTTTCCAAGTTTCCTGTTGTTTTCTTCTATCTGATTTTGGAGCTGTCTGTGGAATTCAAGTTCATCAGCTTCAGACAGATCTATTATTTTTTGCATTTCCAGTAGAGTCTCATTGCTAGAGATGCTCAGCTGGTCCTCTAGTATGAAGAATCTTCTAACTCCCTTATCATCCATGAATTCCATCATCCAGTAGGGCCTTAGATGCACTCAACTTCCAGTGTAAGGAATAATTAAAGTCTTTGGGAGTGCATCGTTGGCTCTAATACTCATCAGTTCTTCAATCTTCTTTAGAACTAGTCTTCTAGCTGTCACATTGAATCCAAAGTTCTTCTTGAAAGATGAATAAACTTTTATCAGTGTAGATTAGCTCTCTTGAAGAATCCTGTAAAGTGGCCATGTCATCTCTTTTCCTGCCTTGTACTTGAATACTAGCCTTTCAGGTAGATTCCTGTAAGCATCAATTGCTCTAACGTCTTCCAGTTCATCTAGATAGAGGTTTAGATCAGAGAATTCTTTGATGTCACAGATGTACATGATATCTCCCTTGTTGACCTTGGTTTGGGCTTAGGTTAGGGACTTGGATCTGAGAGTTGAGGGCTTCACTTTCTTGACTGCTCTGGTCTTTGTTTTCTTTGGCTTCATGAAATGAGGTAGATTGAGTTCAGGAATTGGTAGACTATCCCAGTCTATTGGCTCATCCTTTGGAATGATAGATTCACCATGGAAATTCTTGGATGGATCTATCTTGAATTCTTCATGTGCCACAGAGGGTATGGATGTTTGAGTTGTTGTAGAAGTAGACTTTTTGGGAAACTGATCTTCCAATTCCTCTTCATCAAAGTTCACTTTTCTCTTGGAATGAAGTTTGTATCTAAACCTTCTTTTCTGCTGTAATTCTTCTTGCATTTTTAGATCCTTAGATCCAGTGGTTTTAGATGGTTGTTCAGGAATTTGTTGTGTGGCTTTCACATCTTGCAACTTGGCCAAGATAGCAGCTTGCTCCTTCTTTTGTTTGAGCTTTTTAGCATCTAGGGCAGCTTGTTTCTTTTCTTACTTCAATCTTGCCTTTTCTTCCCTTTTTGCTTCAACAAATTGAGGGTGTCCAGCCACCACACAAATTTCTTTACCATTTCTAAAAACTTTGGCAATTCTCCTTTTTAGAGCTGAATCTGCAGGATTTTTTTAGAATGCTATAGACCTGGCTAACAGCTTCTTCTCATCAGGCTTTGGTGTCTCATACACTGTGTCCAAATGATTCTTGAGTGAAGACTTTGGGTAGTTCACCTTTGGCTTCATGATTAGATCTGCCTTTGGGGATTTGATGCAGGATGGATGGCCTCTCTCCAGATAGTTCATGCTCATATCATTCACAGAAATTTTCCTGACTTGAGAGTGATGAATGGCTAATTTTTCTGGCTTCTTTGCTAGACCAAATTTCTTTTGAATATCCTCATCAATTTTCTCCCAGTTGATTGGACTAAATTGTTTCTTCTCAGCTGCTCTCAAAGTGGCTGCTGCTTCATTTATCAAATCAATGTTATCTTTAGCTGGTGGCTTTATGAAAGCAATTGTTGGCATAATTGATTTACTCACTTGAATGTTAAGCACTTTTTGCTCCCCTCACTCCTAGAACTCTATTTCTTCCCCTTTTTGTTATCAGCAAGTTGAGTAGAGGAGGAGGTCTGTGCAGCCACCAGTTTCTGAAGCAAGTCTGTTTGTTGAGCTTGGTATAGATGGATTGCTGTAAGAGAAGCTTCCATAGCAACCATTCTTTTATCCAAGGAATCCACCTTGGTTGCAAGATCAGAGTTTTTCCTGAGATGTCTTTTGATGTCAAGCATTGTGGCTTCTGGAAGTTTAGCTTCCAACTTGTCAGATATGTCTTTCTAAAGTTGATTAACTTCATTTTTGATGAGGGAGACATTTTGACTTTGTTGGTAGCCAGAGATTTGTTGTAGTTGGAGAGAAGCAAGATATGCTTGTAGAAGCTTCTTGGTGCTAACATTTGTGGTTGATTAAGTGCAGACTGTGTTTGGCTGATAAGTTGGATGAGTGTGGTCTTGAAATGGTGATCATCACAGTTCTTGGAGAAGGCCCATGATGGCATGCTTGATCTGGAACTAGGGCCTACTTCTCCCCCTATGTCCAATGGCTCTTCTTCACTATCTCTACCCTCACCTCCAAAGAATTCTTCTGAGCCACCAGTCTCATAATCAACATCACCAGCTGTGGAGGGTAAAGCTGTGATGGAATCCTTAGCTCTTTGCATGGATTGTATGGTGTGCACCAAATTGAGCATTCTTTCTGCATTGTCATTGCCCTGTCCAGCTAGAAGTTGATATGCTGGAACAAGATGAGTAAATGCCTCAGCATCCAAGGAGGTAGAATCTATAACAGCTTGAGTTTGCTGAGATAGTCCCTCCCTGTTTGCATCCTGGACAATCATTAACTCAGTTGCAATGACATCCACCCTTATATCTCCAGTACCTGTATTTCTCTCATTTTCTCTCTTTTCTTGCATCAATGTCTCACCTTGGCTCCCTACCATCACACCCTCACCTTCACCATCTAAGGTGGGACTCCTCACACTCACTTTTGCCAGTCCTGAAGAAATGGACTGCATTGGATCACTCTTTATCTCTCTTTTTTCTTGGGAGCAACCAGACTCTCACTCAAGTCACTACCTTCCCTCAATCCTAATAGTGATTGCACAATTACTAAATCATCTGCACTTGTAACAATAGTTGAGCTTTGGAGTTGTGCAGAGACACCTGACGGATTAGAAATATCCATCGGGTTAGTAATTTGACTATCCGACGGATGAATGCTGTTAGGCACATCCGTCTGGATACAATCATTACTCGAAGGATGAACAATATCCATCATGTGAGTAGAAATGAATGAGTGTGGAGTGGAGACTATTGTAGACTCTGTGCAAATTGATGAAAATTTTGGCACAAATGTCTCAACAGTCTCAGAAATAAATGGCAAGTGAGCCAACAAATCAATCATTTAGAAGATGATGCTCACTTGCATGGATTTTTGGCTTCTCCAACAGAGTTAAAGATGGAGAATATAATTGAGATGTTTGAATCATGTCAATATCCAAAGAGTGTGTGGGAGAGTTTGGTATTTGAGGTGTTTCAATTTGTACAAATTTTGGTTGTGCCTCCACATTTGTTGGAGCCACATCAATTTGACTTTGAGATGGTGCAGTGACTGGGTCTTTAGCTCTAGTTTGCACTATGTGTGTACCCTATGCATCCCCAAGTTTTTTAGTTTTCTTCTTTCTTGTGTAAGTTTGTGGTGAACTTGTGTTCCTACCCCTTTTGTTCTGTGCTCCTGGTAGAGAGCTTGTTTCAATAGTTACATCCTTTTGGGAGGATGAAACTAGACTTGAGCTTTTGTCCTTATTAAAAACCACAATTTGTTGGGAAAATATGGTGTGGCTTGGTTTGGGTACACTATGCTCACCATCCTTATTCTTAGGGCTTCTTTGATTTTCACCCTGTCCCTAACCTGTCTTTCCCACCTTCACACTCCCCTCTTTGTGTTTAGTGGATTTTACAACTGGCATCTTTTGAGAGACACCAGAGGGGGCTTTCTTTGTCTTTGTTTTTAAAACTTTGGTTTTGGTAGCTTGGGTAGGCACTTGTCTGGTCATTGACACAAATGCCACTGCTACACTAGAAGGCAAAGAAATGTTTGAGGTTGGAAGAGTAGAGACAGTTGAAATTACCTCACTTACTTGAGGTGCCTCCATTATTGGAAAGTAGAAGTGTGGCACCTCTTTGTAGTGATCTGCTCTATTGATATCTGCAATAATTCTTCTTTCTTGAACCCAACAATTTAACATGTTGGCTGGGTTCTCAATCACAATGTCCTCACACAGGTGGTTAGCAAGTATCATGAAAAATCTAGCATAATAAACACTCTTACCCCTCTTATTAAGCTCCCCTAACTTAAACCCCAACTCAAACAAGACTAGATCACTAAAATTGAAGTATTTATCAGTTACTATCATGTAAAGCATGTTGAGTATGGAGATATTAATAGAATCAAAAATGCTAATTTTACCAGAAAGTACTTTAGTAACTACATCACACAGGTAACTCCATTCTTTCCTAAGACCCAATCTCCTAATTTCACTTAATTTGGAGATGGTGAGTGCATAACCCATAGAGTTTAACATGTTAACAATATCAGTGTCTGTGTGTGTGGTAGTGACAGTATTATCAGGAATCCTAAAGCATGCTTTAACAATGTCACTATTAACACAGAATTCCTTACCTTTAATAGTGAAAGTGCTGGTCTTATCAGTTGAATTGTACACCTCAGTTGTCCATATTTCCTCAACAACCTCACAGTAGATAGTGGGAGACTCTTGCATGGCATATTTGAGCTTACAGCCTTGCACAAATCCATCATTTTGTGGTAGTCTCCAGAATGTTGAATCCCCTTGTTCACTAGAGCGGTGAAATTGTTCTTTTCATAGATAAAGCCAGTTTGAGACATGATTTTGATGACTGGTGCCATTGTTAGAGAGTAAAGATTGCCGAGAGGGAGGGTAATTACTTTTGAGAAAAAAAGAAGTTAGAGCAAATGAATTGAGAATGATAAAAGAAAAGTAATGAAAATGAATTTTGCTTTTATACTCTCTCAAAAATAAACTGACAAAAGTATTAAAGAACCAATCAAATTTGCCCAAAATAGCCATTTAAATTAAAATAAACTGTCAACATTCTATCAACCATCCGTAGAAATATACATACAGACTGTAACTAAACTCGAGTGATGATGTTCAGATAATTAACGGCCATGATTTGGACAACTCGACGGATGAGGATAAAACATTTTATCTGTCGGGTTATTAAAATAATCCAGAAAAATAATTGATTTTTAGATATTCTATTCCGATGGATGATCAAACTCGATGGATAACGATCATTTGTTGGGAACTAAATTTTGACTTAGCAAAAATTTCATCCAAGGCAGAAAGATCAATTAAATTTCTGGCTGCATTACAACTTGCAAAAATATCTGAAATAATTCAAGAATATTTAAGCATACCTAACTCACTTACCAACCTTAAAAGGTGGATTCATCCAGTGGCTTGGTAAATATATCTGTAAGCTATTTTCACTGGGAACAAATGTAGTTCCAGAGTACCATTCATTACATGTTCCCTAATGAAATGATACTTGATGTCTATGTGCTTTGTTCTTGAATGCTGTACTGGATTCTCAGTAATGGAAATTATACTTGTGTTATCACAGAAAATGGGAATTCTTTCCACTTGCAGACCATAGTCTAGCAATTGGTTTTTCATCCACAAAATATGTGCACAGCAACTGCCGGCATCAATATATTAAGCTTCTGCTGTAGAATTAGAAACTGAATTTTGTTTTTTACCGAACCAGGACACTAGCTTGTTTCCTAGAAATTGACAGGTTCCTGTTGTACCTTTTCTATCAATTCTACAACCTGCATAATCTGCATCTGAATAACCAGTTATATCAAAACCAGAATCTCTAGGGTACCAAATTCCAAGTTTTGGTGTACCTTTGAGATATCTGAAAATTCTCTTAATAGCAATTAAGTGAGATTCTCTAGGATCAGCCTGAATTCTAGCACAAAGACAAGTAGCAAACATTATATCTGGCCTACTAGCTGTTAAGTACAGAATTGAACCAACCATGCCACTATAACTTGAAATATCCACAGACTTTTCAGTAGTGTTTAATTCAAGCTTAGTTACAGTGGCCATTGGATTTTTTGCAGATGTGCAATCCATTAGATCAAACTTCTTTAAAAGATCATGAATGTATTTAGTTTGACTAATGAATATTCCATCACTAACTTGCTTAACTTGTAAACCAAGAAAGTAAGTTAGTTCTCCCATCATGCTCATTTCATACTTACTTTGCATCAATTTGGCAAACTTTTTGTAAAGTTTTTCATCTGTAGAGCCAAAAATAATGTCATCTACATAAATTTGAACAAGTATGCTAGAGCTATTAACATTTCTAAAGAATAAAGTTTTGTCTACAGTACCTCTAGTGAAGTGACTCTCTAAAAGAAACTTTGACAAAGTGTCATACCAGGCTCTAGGTGCTTGCTTCAATTCATAGAGTGCTGTCAAAAGATAGTAGACATGATTTGGGAAATTTGGATCTTCAAACCCGGGAGGCTGACTGACATAGACTTCCTCCTCCAAATCTCCATTTAGAATAGCACTCTTGACATCCATTTGATAGACCTTGAAATTGGCATGGGCTGCATAGGCTAAGATAATTCTGATAGCTTCAAGTCTTGCAACAGGAGCAAAGGTTTCATCAAAATCAATTTCTTCTTGTTGTCAATAGCCCTTAGCAACAAATCAAGCTTTATTCCTGACCACTATGCCATTTTCATCCATCTTGTTTCTGAATACCCATTTGGTGTCAATTGGATTCTTTCCTTTAGGCTTGGGTACCAGCTTCCAAATATTGTTCCTTTCAGATTGGTTTAGCTCTTCCCACATAGCTAAAATCCAATCAGGATCCAATAGAGCTTCTTCTACCTTCTTTGGTTCTTCCTTAGAAAGGAAGTTGTTGTACATACATTCATCTTGAGTTGCTTTCCTAGTCTGAACTCTTGAAGATACATCACCAATAATTAGCTCATAGGGGTGATCTCTTGTCCATTTTCTCTGCTGAGGTAGATTTTCTCTAGATGAAGAGCCCTCACTGTTGTCTTGATGTGTGACTGAGTTTTAATTATGAGAAACTCTCCCTGAGTTAGTTAGTCTTTGATTTGAGAAAGGGGAACTTTCTGTGAGTGATCTACCTTGACTTTCAGCTTCTCTCAATGACCCGACGGATGAAGCACTTGGAGTTCCGATGGATGAGGCTGATAATCTCCCGATGGATGATGCAGATTGTCTCCCTACGGCTGAAGCATTTTGTAACTTGATGGATATTGAGTTATTAGCTTCATTAGTTGTATATTTTTCTGCACTATCCTTAGTTGTAGTTTCTTGATCACTGTCATCACTAACCATCTCCACATTATCAAATTTGAGACTCTCATGGAAATCTCCATCTTGCAGTCCTTCAATCTTTTTATCATCAAATACAACATGTATTGATTCCACAACAATGTTGGTTCTTAGATTGTAAACTCTATATGCTTTTCCTACAGCATATCCTACAAAAATTCCTTCATCTGCTTTAGCATCAAACTTTGCATATTGATCAGTTTGATTCTTCAAGATATAACATTTGCAGCCAAAGACATGAAGAACATTTAGAGTTGGTTTCCTGTTCTTGAACAATTGGTAGGGAGTCATGCATTTTGCTTGATTCACCAAAGAGATATTTTGAGTGTAGCAGGCAGTGTTCACAGCTTCGAGCCAAAAGTATGTTGGTAACTTTGATTCTTCAAGCATTGTCCTTGCAGCTTCAATAAGGGATCTGTTCTTTCTTTCTACCACTCCATTTTGTTATGGAGTCCTTGTTACAGAAAATTCATGAATAATCCCAGTTTCTTCACAAAATGATCTCATCCCAGAATTCTTGAACTCAGTTCCATTGTCACTCCTGATTCTTCTTACTTTAAAATCAGGATGATTGTTGACTTGCCTTATGTGGTTAAAGATGATTTTACTAGATTCATCTTTAGACTTTAGGAAATATGTCCAAGAGAACTTTGATAAATCATCCACAATTACTAGGCAAAATCTTTTCCTTGAGATGGACAACACATTGACTGGTCCAAACAAATCCATGTGTAGCAATTACAAAGGTTCTTCAATTGTTGAATCAAGCTTCTTTCTGAATGATGCTTTGATTTACTTTCCCTTTTGGCAAGCATCACACAGTCCATCTTTTGTAAACTCCACTTGAGGAATACCTCTAACCAGTTCTTTCTTGACAAGCTCATTCATGGTCTTGAAGTTTAGATGGGACAGCTTCTTGTGCCATAGCCAATTTTCATCTTGACTTGCTTTGCTGAGAAGGCAAGTGACAGATTCTACATTTGATGAGTTGAAGTCAGCTTGATACATATTTCCTTTTCTCACTCCAGTGAGAACCACTTTGTTACTCCTCTTATTTGTCACAACACAGGCTTCTGAATTGAAGGTTACTGAATTGCCCTTGTCACAAAGCTGGCTGATACTTAGCAAATTGTGCTTGAGACCATCCACTAGGGCAACCTCCTCAATGATGACATTGTCTTTACAAATTAAGCCATATCCCACAATATAACCCTTGCTGTCATCTCAAAAAGTAATACATAGGTCAGCTATCTCCTTGAACTCTATGAGCAGGGTAGAATCTCCAGTCATGTGTCTTGAACAACCACTATCCAAGTACCATAGTTTTTTTCTGTTTCCCTGCACGCATCAAAACCAAATCAAGTTAATTTTGGTACCCAAGTTTCCTTCGGTCCTGCCTTGTTAGCTTTCTTCTTTTGTTTCTTAGGTTTTATCTCATTTGACTTGGGGATATTAGATTCATCCTTAGTCATCTGAGTTGGACCTTTGTAACCAGTCATTAAAATAGAATTATCATGCACATTTTGATTAACAGGAAATGGCATGCTATTTGCAAATATGTTATTCCAGTAGGGCTTGCTAAATGGCATTTGAGGCATATTAAATGCATTATAATAAGGATTAAGTGCAAATGGCATATTAGCAAATTGTGCATTCATATTTTGTGCAGACATAGCATTCGTAGGCATATGAGGCATAACATTCATGTTGGGAAAAGAAGGAGGTACGGTCATGGAAGTAGGCATGGCAATTTTGTGATTAACAGACAGATGGTCAACACTACCACACTTAACACAGATTTTTCTAGGAGCATATTTATCAAGTGTGTAGTTGTTATATTTATTAATTCCTAGTTTCCCAATTCTATTGTTTTTCTTTTTAGCCTTTGTTTTAACCACAATCTTTTCTAATCTGTCATTCAATTATTTGATAGACAGATGACTAACATTCACTTTCTTCTCCTTCTTCACTTGACTTGTTTCTCCTGAAATAAAGTTTTTGGAAACTGATCCATATTTTTCATTTAACTTGGCAAGTTTTGCTTTACTCACAAGTTTGCTCACAACCGACGAATGAGGATTTATGTCACTCGTTGGATAATCTTTTTGATTATCCGACGGATGACTCTCATCATCCGTCGAGTCTACATCTGTTAGCAATCCTTCAACCAAATTGGATTCCAGCTTCACTTTACTCTTTTTCTAGGCTGCATCACAAAAGGACTCAATGCCTTGAACTTTGGTGATTTGAGCATAGACATCTCTAGATGATTTCCATGCCTTGATCACTTCTTGTTCACGATCAAGCTGCTTCTTCAAAATTTCTTCTTTCTTCAAGGACTCAGTTAATTCCTCCTTAGCAATCTTACACTCAATTTTTAAGTTCTCAAATTCAATGAACTGAGACTCTAGCACATTGTTCCTCTCACTTAAAAACAAATTGTTTTCTTTAATTTTAGCATTTTCTTTGGTGAGAGACTTAAGAGTAACACGCAAGTGATATAATTCTGTGGACATATTACACTCATCTTTAGTTAAATATGCTAGGTTTGTTGAGATTACCTGATTACTTGAAGAACTTGTTTCTGTCTCATCAGATTTGGCCATCAGGGGTAGGTTGACATAGCTTGTATCTTCATCTTCATCTAGTCCAGTAGTCATTTTCTTGTGTTATGAAAGCCCTTTCCTTTTGCTTGAGCAACTCAAAATACTTATGTTTATAATCAACAGGCTCAAACTTTTTCTTGGAATATGACTTTCTGCATTCATTTGCAAAATGACCAGCTAAGCCACATTTGAAACATTTGAATTTTGATTTATCCACCATGTTTCTATTTGGCTTAGCAGCTCCAAAGTTCTTTTTGAACTTGAGTTTGGCAAACCTCCTGGATAAGAATGCTAAGTGTTCATCAATATCATCCATGTCATCTTGACTTAATGGATCTTCATTATCAGCTACCAACCCTTTTCCCTTACTTTCACAGACCTTTGATGTAGATTCAACAGCTTCCATATTCATCTCCTTCTCTTTCTCTAACTCAGCAACCAGTGCAATGGACCCTCCTTTCTTCCTCCCTTTCTCCATTCTTTCATCTTGCTCTATTTCAAGCTTATAAGTCTTTAGAATGCCATATAGTCTCTCTAATATAAACTTCTTATATTTTTGTGAATTTCTCAAGGAGACTGTCATTGGTTTCCATTCTTTTGGAAGGGATATCAGGAATTTGAGGTTAGAATCTTTGGTTTGGTAGACTCTTCCATGCAGCTTCAGAGCATTTAGTAGCTTTTGAAATCTACTAAAGATATCAGTGAGATTTTCAACTTCTTCATAGTGGAAACGCTCATATTGCTGAATTAGTAACTACATCTTGTTTTCTCTAACTTGTTCAGTGCCATCACATATTATTTGAATGGTATCCCAAACTTCCTTGGTTGTGTTGCAGTTAATGATGTTATCAAACATGTCATCATCAACTCCATTGAACAGAATATTCATGGCCTTCTTGTCTTTCCTGACTTGTTCAATATCAGGATCTGACCATTCATGCCTTGGCTTGGGAACTGATAATTTATTTCCATTTGCAGCTCTCATTGGTACATGAGGACCTCTCTCTATGCAATCCTAATAGGCCTCATCTTGAGAAAGTAAATGAAGATGCATCTTTACCTTTCATTGATGGTAATTATCTTTGTCCGGAAAAGGAATCTTAACTCCAACATCCTTCTTGTTCATCTTGTTGTTTATTGTGATCTTTAAATTCTTTGTGCTTCAAGAGCTTGCTCTGATACCAATTGTTAGTCCCTAACAATGCATCAAGAATTACAGAAGGGGGGTTTAATGTAATTCTAGTAAACTTTTTCTCGAACTATAAAATGTTCTAACTTAAACTATATATATAAGTATTTTGATTTGCAAGGTGCGGAATCACTTGTGAAATAAATAAAAAACACAAGATAATAAAAACACAAGTCTTTAAAACTTTCTGGTGGATTTGAAAGTATCCACCAGATATATATATGTATATATATATCGAATTAAGAACTCTGTGAAGAACAAATTGTCTCACAGCTGCTTTACAAGTGAACAAACAAACTACAGAGAAATTCTTAAAAGTTACAGCTTTTTCTATTTCTCTTCTAAAAGTGTTTGCTTAGTTATTTGTTCTACTAGTTACACTTGGTTTATATACCACCAACTTTACATGGTAATAAGACAGGATAATAAAACAAAACTATCAAGTCAAACTTCATGCTGCTTCACTACTCTTTTCCAGCATCTTTGAAAATCTTCTTAACTTGTATGGAAATGGTAATGCTCCTTTGTTCTTGGTTTCCTGTTAAACAGGCTTCCATATTCCTTTTTACAAACACCCAACGCATGTGACTGTGTTATCACTGTCAACAGATGTTTGAATTGATCATTCGTCGGGTACATGCTTGTCATCCGTCGGGTTGCCTTGTTGATCATCCATCGGGTAGCTTTGTTGATCATCCGTCGGGTAGCTATTTGACACTTGACTTCATTTCACATATGCAAAATTTCATGCTATCTTATATTTACAATTAATCAACCTATTCTGCATATCTAATTGAAGTCAACATGACTTATATGCTACTAAAGAATCTATACAAAGATGTTTGCAGAAATGTTCTACATGACTTATTATTACATAAGCTACTCACCCGATGGATATCAATTAGTCATCCGTCGGGACTATATTGAGTCATCCGTCGGGACTATAATTGATCATTCGTCGGGTGCTACATTTTTCACTAAGTTAAATCTACTAAGGTGTTTTGTTAATGTAATCATCAAGTTCACAATATATTCCCAACAGCGATCTTACTTGACTTCCAAATCCTATTGAGGGATCAACAGATGTTGTTCATTTCCTGTCAATGGATGATGTTCTTTCCCTGTTGATGGATGATGCAGATTATTTTTCAACTGATGATGCACTTGGTCTTTCGACGAATGTTGAGTTATGTGCTTCATTAGTTGTAGACTTTTCTGCATTGTCCTTGGATATTGGTTCTTGATCACTATCATCATCACTATCTTCACAGATCATCTCCACATTATCAAATTTGAGGCTCTCATGGAAATCTCCATCATGTAGTCCTTCAATCTTTTTATCATCAAACACAACATGTACTGATTCCATAACAATGTTGGTTTTTAGATTGTAGATTCTATATGCTTTTCCAACAACATATCCAACAAAGATTCCTTTATCTTCTTTGGCATTAAACTTCCCATGTTGATCAGTTTGATTTCTTAAGATGTAGCATTTACAGCCAAAGACATGTAAGAAATTTTGAGTTGGTTTCCTATTCTTGAACAATTGGTAGGATGTCATGCAGTTTGCTTGATTGATTAAAGAAATATTTTGAGTGTAACATGCAGTATTCACAGCTTCAGCCCAAAAATATATTGGTAACTTTGATTCTTCAAGCATTGAAATTGCAGCTTCAATAAGAGATCTGTTTTTCCTTACCACCACTCCATTTTATTGTGGAGTTCTAGCTACAGAAAACTTATGCATAATCCCATTCTCTTCAAAAAATGATCTCATCACAGAATTCCTGAATTCAGTTCCATTGTCACTCCTGATTCTTCTTACTTTGAAGTCAGGATGATTATTAACTTGCTTTATGTGATTGATGATGATTTCACTAGCTTCATCTTTGGATTTCAGAAAATATGTCCAAGAGAACTTTGAGAAATCATCTCTAATTACTAGGAAAAATCTTTTCCTTGAGATGGACAACACATTGACTGGTCCAAATAAATCCATGTGCAACAGTTGCAGAGGTTCTTCAATTGTTGAATCAAGCTTCTTTCTAAATGATGCTTTAATCTGCTTTCCTTTTTGGAAGGAATCACACAATCCATCCTTATTAAACTCCACTTGAGGAATACCTCTAACCAATTCTTTTTTGCCAAGCTCATTCATGGTCTTGAAGTTTAGATGGGACAGTTTCTTATGCCATAGCCAACTTTCATCTTGATTATCTTTGCTGAGAAGACAAATTATTGATTCTGCATTTGATGAGT
Organism: Apium graveolens; assembly: GCF_009905375.1. Taxonomy (NCBI): domain Eukaryota; kingdom Viridiplantae; phylum Streptophyta; class Magnoliopsida; order Apiales; family Apiaceae; genus Apium; species Apium graveolens. The sequence continues at coordinate 64,000,716 of NC_133657.1, forward strand.
TGAAGTTAGCTAAGTACACATTTCCTTTTCTCACTCCAGTGAGAACCACTTTGTTACTCTTCTTGTTGGTCACAACACAGGCTTCAATATTAAAAGTGACTGAGTTTCCCTTATCGTAAAGCTAGCTGATACTCAATAAATTATGCTTGAGTCCATCCACTAGGGAAACCTCTTCAATGATGACATTATCCTTTGAAATCAAGCCATATCCCACATTATAACCCTTGTTGTCATCTCCAAAAGTAATACTTGGGCCAGTTTTTTCCTTGAACTCAGTGAGCAGGGTAGAATCTCCAGTCATGTGCCTTGAGCAACCACTGTCTAGATACCAAAGATTCTTTCTGTTTTCCTGCACACATGAAAGTCAAATCAAGTTGATTTTGGTACCCAAGTTTCCTTTGGTCTTGCCTTGTTAGCCTTTTTCTTTGGTTTATTAGGTTTGACCTCATTTGACTTGGGGATTTCAGATTCATCCTTAGTCATTTGAGTTGGACCTTTGAAACCAGCCATTAAAATAGAATTATCATGCACATTTTGGTTTACATAAAAAGGCATGCTATTTGCAAATATGTTATTCCAGTAAGGCATGCTAAATGGCATTTGCGGCATACTAAATGCAGCATCATAAGGATTAGGTGCAAATGACATATTAGCAAATTGTGCATTTATATTCTGAGCAGGCATAGCATTCATAGGTATGGCAAGCATGGTAGTCATGTTGGGGAAAGAAGAGGGTGCAGAGATGGGAGTAGGCATAACAAGCTTGCAATTAACAAACTAATGTTTAACACTACCATACTTAACACAGGTTTTTCTAGGAGCATATTTATCAGGTGTGTAGTTATTATGTTTATTAATTCCTACCTTCCAATTCCTATTATTTTTCCTTTTTGTTTATGCTTTAATCTCAATCTTTTGTAATCTGTCATTCAATTTCTTGATAGATGCCCAACATTAACTCTATTTTCTTTTCTCACTTGACTTGATTCTCCTGAAACAAAGTTTTTAGAAACTGATCCATATTTCTCATTCAACTTAGCTAGCTTGGCTTTGCTAACTAGCTTTTTCTCAGTCGACGGATGTGGTTCCTTATCTTTCGACGGATGGTCCATTTGGTCTTTCGACGGATAACATTCATCATCCGTCGAATCCACATCTGTTGAGAATCCTTCAATCAAATTGGATTCAAGCTTCTCTTTACTCTTTTTCCAGAATGCATCACAAAATGACTCAATACCTTGAACTTTAGTAATTTGAGCATGAACACCTCTAGATGATTTCCATGCCTTGATTACTTCATATTCACGTTCAAGATGCATCTTTAAAATCTCTTTTTTCTTCAAGGACTCAGTTAATTCGTCCTTAGCAATTTTACACTCAATTCTCAATTTTTCAAATTCAATAAATTGAGACTTTAGCACATTATTCCTCTCACTTAAAAACAACTTGTTTTCTTTAATTTTAGCATTTTCCTTAGTGAGGGACTTAAGTGTAACACGTAGGTGATATAATTCAGTAGATATGACATTTATTGCATCGTTACACTCAGCTTTAGATAAATGTGCTAGGTTAGTTGTGATTACCCGATTGCTTGATGAACTGATCTATGTTTCATCTGATTTGGCCATTAGGGCTAGATTGACATAGCTTGTTTCTTCATCTTCATCTAATCCATCTACAGCCCAGTCATTTTATTGTGTAATAAAAGCCCTTTCCTTTTGCTTGAGCAACTCAAAGTATTTATGTTTATAATCAATAGGCTCAAACTTCTTTTTGCTGAAATCAAACTTTCTACACTCACTAGAAAAATGACCTGCCAAGCCACATTTGAAACACTTGAATTTTGACTTATCATGGCTTGGCTGCTCCAAAATTCTTCTTAAATTTGGGCATGGCAAATCTCCTGGATAAAAATGCTAGATGCTCATCAATATCATCCATGTCATCTTGACTCAACTGATCTTCATTTTCAACTACCAGCCCTTTACCCTTGCTTTCACAAACATTTGATGTAGACTCAACAGCTTCCAACTTCATCTCTTTCTCCTATTCTTACTCAGCAACCAGTGCTATAGATCCTGCTTTCTTCCTTCCTTTCTCCATTCTTTCATCTTACTCTATTTCAAGCTCATAGGTTTTCAGGATGTCATAAAATCTTTCCAAGGTGAACTCCTTGTAATCATTTGAATTTCTCAATGAGACTGTCATCGGCTTCCACTCTTTTGGGAGAGATCTAAGGAACTTGAGGTTAGAGTTTTTGGTTTGGTAGACCCTTCCATGCAACTTTAGAGCATTTGGTAGCTTTTGAAATCTACCAAATATATCAGCGAGTGACTCACTTTCTTCACAGTGAAAGTGCTCATATTGCTGAATCAGAAGATGCATCTTGTTCTCCCTCACTTGCTCAGTACCATCACAAATGATCTGTATTGTGTCCCAAACCTCTTTGGCTATTTTACAGTTAATGATGTTATCAATCATATCACCATCAACACCATTAAACAGTATGTTCATCGCCTTCTTATATTTCCTGACTTGTTCAATGTCAAGATCAGACCATTCATGCCTAGGTTTTGGAAATGATGGTTCATTCCCTGTAGCATCTCTCATAGGGACATGAGGACCTCTTTCAATGCAGTCCACATAAGCTTCATCTTGAGAAAGAAGATGTAGGTGCATCTTCACCTTCCAGCGGTGATAGTTGTCTTTATCCAGAAATGGGATTTTCACTTCAACATCCTTTTTATTCATCTTGTTGATTGTTGTGATCTTTACACTCTTTGTACTTCAAGAGCTTGCTCTGATACCAATTGTTATTCCCTAACAATACAACAAGAATTATAGGGGGGGTTGAATATAATTCTGGCTCCTTTTTGGGATTTTACAAATGTTCTAACTTAATATATATAACAGTGTTTGATTTGCAGTAATGTGGAATGAAGGAATTATAGAAATTAAAATACTAAGTAATAAAACACAAGTTTTAAAACTTTCTGGTGGATTTGAAAGTATCCACCAGAGATATATATATCAAATAGAGAACTATGTGATGCTTTGAATAGTACATAGCTGCTTACAAGTTGAACAAACAAACTATAGAGAAATTTTTAACAAATACAGCTTTTTTTATCTCTCTGAAAAATGTGCTTGCTTAGTTATTTTGTTTTACTTGCTACACTTGGTTTTATATCACCAAGTTCACATGACAGTAAGACAAGATAATAAAATAAAAAGAAAATATATAGTCGAACATCATGCTATTTCATTACTCTATTCCAGCATCTTTGAATATCTTCTTAGTTGCATGAAAATGATAATGCTTCTTTGTTCTCTTAAACCTATAATTAGGCTTCCACATTCCATTTACATACAATCAATGCATTTGACTTTCAAGTCACTATCAACTGCTCTTTTGAATTTGAACATCCGTTGGAACTTCATTGGATCATCCGTTGAAATTGTGGTTGATCATCCGTTGATACTTTGGTTGATCATCCGTTGAAGCTTCGCAGATCATCCATTGAAGCTTTATATGAGCATCTATTGAATCTTGACTGAACATCCGTTGAGGCTTTGTGAAACATCCGTTGAGACTATTTTCTTGAGTAGTTAACTCCATTTCACTTATACAAGATTTCAAGGCATCATCTATTTACAATTGACCAACCTATCTTGTATATCAATCTAGTAGTCAACATGACTTAAACATTTCTCAGAAATCTAGTTCACTAAGCTTATACAAGTATTTAGAAATGTGCTTCTAAACTTATTTTAAATAAGCTACTCTTTCAACAGATAGTGTGAGTAATCATCCGTTGAAAGCTACAAAATCACTAAGTTAAATCTACCAAGGTGTATTGTTTATCTTATCATCAAGTTCACAACATATTCATAACATTTATTATATCATACTTCTACATATCTTATTATTTTATTGAGTTTGATTTTATTTTTATTTCACCATTTTGGCTTTAACCTTTATATTCTTAATCCACTTATGTATTGCATTTAATATATTATACATACTATAACAAAAAAAATATATTTTTAGCCTTTTTGAATCATATATTTTTTTTAATTTATTTATTAGAATTTTATTATAATTATACATCTTGATTTCTTACAAACAAATCATCCTAATTTCATATATAAATATAGATACTATAACAGACTCCAATTTGAAAATATATTATTTTTAGCCGTTTGATTTGATATAATCAGTAGAATTCTATGTTTACTATACTTTTTGATTTCTAAGTATCACCCGAATATTTTTTTTAATTTCTATATGACTTATAATATTATATGTATTATTCTACGCGTTTTTAATTACAATTTTTATATTGATATCAACTCAGTAATCATATTTGTCAAATGACTCAATAATATATTTTAGTGAAATAATAAAAAAATTGACATCGTATTATAATTATATTATTTTTATTTATTATAGTTAATAACCTTTATTAATAAGTGAAACACTCTTATAAGTGGTACTTTGGTTTCACCTCTTTTTGGTTTCATCAATTTTTAATTGCACCCCTTTTTGAATTTCATTATAACTCTAAATGTATAATTTTTATTATTCTTCTACTTCTATATGACTTGTAATATTTTTTAGAAGAAATTGATGATATCAGCTTATAAACTATCAGAGTTTATTATCAACATTTGATACCAGAGTTTAGCAGAAGGTGACGTCATCAACATTTGTTGATTAGGAATTAATATCAGTATTTAGTCACTTCAGCTGAAAGTCAGGAGATATCAAAGAAGGAAAGGGTTTTTAGAATTCAAGTCGGTGAAGGACTTTACTTCGAGTAGCAATCAAATTAAGGATATATTTTATGATTCCTTATTGTAATAGAATAAGATTCCTTATTTGATTGTGTACTTGTGCAGTATATAAGCACATATTAGATTAACACTTTATATGTCGCGTATTGATATATCTTTTCTGTAACCTAGCAGCACTCAAGGATATCTGTTCATCCTTTCAGAGATCAGTTTGTAATCAGTTTTTATCATTCAATACAAAATTGTTTATCCCGTTGAGTGTTTGAATCTATTTATCTGCATAAACTGTATTCACCCCCCTCTACAGTAGTGTTAAGGACCTATCAATTGGTATCAGAGCTTGCTGTTGAAATACAAACAGTTTAAGATCTAAAATCAAGTTATAATGGCAGATAAAGAACCTCTGTTATTCCCAAACAATCTAACAAAGAATTACAAAAGGGGGGGGGGTGAATGTAATTTTGGCTTCTTTTTCAATTTTAAGAACAATTTTTCTATAAATATATAACCGTGTTTAATTTAGCACTGGTGCGGAATGAAAGTAGTAAAGAAATCAAATCATAAAGTAATAAAATACAAGTATTTAAAAACTTTCTGGAGGATTGAACTTTTCCACCAAAGATATATATTAAGTAAAGAACTCTGTGTTATAATGTTGTATACAGCAGCTTACAAGTTGAACTACAAGAATAGAGAAATTCTTTACAGATTTTGCCTTATCTATTTCTCTATTAATAGCTTACTAACTTGGATAGATGTAGTTCTACTTGCTATGTTTGGTTTATATATTACCAAGTTACATGATGAAAAGGCAAACAAATAAGACAAAGTATTTCTAGTCTAATCTCATGCTTCTTCATTTCTCAATCCAGCATATTTGAATATCTTCAGTTTAGCATGGAAATGGAAATGCTTCTTTGTTCTCTAAACCTTGATAATAGACTGCCACCTTCCTTTTGTATACAATCAATGCATGTGACTGCCAAGTCACTATCAACTGCTCTTTCGAATTTGTTCATCTGTTGAAGCTTTATTGGATCATCCGTTGGGAGTCTGGTTGATCATCCGTTGAGATATTAGTTGATTATCCATTGAAGCCTTGTGGAACATCAGTTGAGACTGTCTTTATGGCAGTTAACTCTACTTCATTTATACAAGATTACAAGGCATCTAGTATTTACAATTAACCAACCTATCTTGCATATCAATTTAGTAGTTAACATGACTTAAACATTCTAAAACATCTAGTTCACTAAGGCATTATAATATGCAGGAATGTGCTACTAATCTTATTGTAACATAAGCTACTCTTTCAATGGATATTGAAGGTGATCATCCGTTGAAAGGTACAAATACACTAAATAATATCTACTAAGTGTTTTGTTCAAGTTATCATTAAGTAAACAACATATTCCTAACAATCTCCCCCAATTTATGTCTACTGGAATTGTAGCCATAAATTAAGAGAAAATTGATGATAAAAAAAACACCCTATGAATACAGACTGAATTATAGTAGACAAAATTTATAAGTGTTGCAATTTATTGACAAACATATAGAGAAAGATTTGAAGAGAATCTCACAGGCCATTATCAATGTGCTCCTCTAGAGTGAGCAAGTTTTGATTACTTCCTTGATTGTCTGAACTTCTTTCCCAGCTTCATATTGTTTTCCTCAATTTGATTTTGGAGTTGCCTGTAGAACTCAGATTCATCTTCATTTGTCTGATCCAGCTTCTTTTGCATCTCCATGAGAGTTTCATTGCTTGCAATCTTTAGCTGATCTTCCAATCTGAAGAATCTTCTGATGCATTTTTCATCTTTGAACTTCATTATCCAGTATGGCCTCAAATGTACTCTGTCTCTTGTGAAGGGACTTGTTAATATTCTTGGGAGAGCATTTGGATTTCTTCTGCTGTTCATTATCTCCTCAATTTTGTTCAGTACCATTTTCTTGGCAATAATGTTGAATCCAAAATTCTTCTGTATTGAGGAGAAAATCTTCACCAAAACAGAATAGCCTTCATTGAGAAGTCTGTGAAGTGGCCAAGTCATCTCTCTTCCACCCTTGTACCTGAAGAATAATCTTTCTAGAAGATGTTTATAAATATCAATAGCTCTAACTTCATCTATCTCTTCCAGATAAAGATTTATGTCTGAGAATTCTTTAATGTCACAAATAAAGAGTTGATCTACCTTGTTGACAGTTGGTTTGGGTTTGGTTGATGCTTTGGATTGAAGTCTGACAGGCTTGACCATCTTGACTGCTCTTTTATTAGTCTTTCTTGGCTTGGCTTGGATTGGAATGTTTAGATCAGGAAGAGGCAGGTTGTCCCAATCTATAGGTTCATCCTTGGGAACTACCGATTCATCATGAAAAGTTATGTTAGGATCAACCTTGAATTCAGCCTCCTTCAATGTAGGTATGGCTGGTTGACTTGAAGTAGTAGATTGGATTGGAATGCATTCTTCCTTATCATCATTGAAATCCAGCTTCCTCTTGGATGGGAGCTTGTATCTAAATTTCCTAGACTGCTTTGGCTTTTCTTGATTTCCTTCAATTAGATTCTCAGTAGGTAAAATAGCGTATATGATTGCAGGCTTCTTGGCTTGGTTCTTGGCATCTAAAGCATCTTGATTTTGTTGTTATTTAAGCCTTGCCTTTTATTCTTTCTTAGCCTCTGCAAACTGTGGATGTCCATCCACTACACAGATTAGTTTACCATTCCTGTAGATCTTAGCAATTCTTTTCTTTAGGACTGAGTCTCTAGGATCTTTAAAGAAAGCAATAGACCTTCCAAGCAGCTTGTTTCCATCTGGATTAGAAGTTTCATACATTAGCTCCAATGGATTTTTGTCTAAATTCTTTGGATAATTTCTCTTGGGTTTAAATTTCACATTGGCCTTTGGAGGTTTGATTGATGGGGGTTGACCTCTTTCCATGTTCTCTAAGCTCATTTCATTTGCTGAAATTTGTCTCAATTGAGAGAAGTGAGAAAAGACCTTGTCTTGCTTCTCAATTGGACCAAACTTCTTCTTGATGTTTTCATCAAGCTTCTTCCATTTTTCATTTAGCTCTAAATCAACTGCTGCTACATCAAGCCTTTTTAATTTGTCATTTGACTCCAACTTAGTTGCTGCTATTTTGATCAGATCAATGTTGTCAAAGGCTGGTGGCTTAGTGAAGGCAATTACTGGAACAATCACCTTGCTAACTTGTATGTTGAGCACTTTCTCCCCCTCACTTGTTGACTTTCCCTGACTAGCTGGAATAAAATAGTCTTTCTCCCCCTTTTTGTTAGCATCAAGTTGAATGGAGGTAGAGGTTTGTGCAGCTACTAACTGTTGTTGCAGACTTGTTTGAGTTTCCCGATTTTCAAGTATCTTGGTCATTGAATGCTCCACCTTTGTCAATCTTGTGTTCATGGCCTCAACTTTCCTTTTCAAATCAGCTTCCTTTCTCAGCTTTTGAGCTATCTCTGTCATTGTGGTTCCTGGAAGCCTAGCATCCAACCTTGCAACAAAGTCCTTCTTAATTTCACTGATTTCATTCTTGATGGTATCCACATCCTGACTTTGTTGGAGAGCTTGAATTTTATGCAATTGAAGAGATTCCAGGTGAGCTTTAAGTAAGTTTTTGGTGTTGGCACTAGTAGATGCTTGAATTATTGTTTGGGTGTCATGAATAATCTTGAATAGTGTGGATTGAAGATGTGGGTAAGAGCATTCCTTATGCATCATCCATGATGAAATATCTTCCTCTTCCCCTAAGCTCATGCCTTCTAATTTATCATCCTCACCATCATCCCCAAATGATTCTTCAGCCAATTCAAAATCATCACCAGCTGTGGAGGGCATGGCAATGATTGCATCCTTAGCCCTTTGCATAGAAGCAGTTGTGTGCACCAAATTTAGAATTCTCTCTGCAACCACATTGTCCTGTTCAACTAAGACTTGATAAGCTATAACAGGGTGAGTAAATGCCTCAGCTTCATAAGACACAGAGTCTAAGACAACTTGATAATCTTGCTGAAATAGCTATTTCTTTTCAGCCTCATTGACATCCATTAACTCACTAATAATGGGCTCTTCCCATTCTGCAGTACCTGTTTTTCTCTCATGATCTCTCTTTTCCTGCATCAAGGGCTCCCCTTGGTTTCCCACCCTCACACCCTCACCTTCACCTACTAAGGTGGGACTCCACTCACTCATTTTTTCCAAGCTGGAAGAAATAGCTTACAGAGATTCACTCTTTTCCTCTCCTTTTGCCTGAGAGCAACTCAGCCTCTTACTCTCTTCACTTCCTTCCCTCAGTCCTAGAAGTCATTGTACAACTACTAATTCATCTCCAGTTGTGACAAGAGTTGAGGTTTCAAGTGGTGCAGTGACAGTCAACGGATGAGAAACATCCATCGAGGCAGTAGTTGAGAGTGTCAACAGATGATTGCTGTTAAGCACATCTGTGAGATACAATCATTAGTCAACAGATGAACAATATCCGTCGAAATAATAGAAATGACAGAGTTTGGAGTGGAAACTACTGTAGAATATGTGGTGATTGATTTGAGATTTTGCACAGTATTCTTAGTAGGTACAGAAAGAAATGGCAAGTGAGCCAACAAATCATCTTAAAGATGATGCTCACTTGCTGTAGATTTTGGCTTCTACAAGAGAGTTAAAGATGGATAATCATGAATTGATGTTTCAATCATGTCCACACCCAAAGAGTTTATGGGTGAGCTTTGTGTGTGAGGTGCTTCTATTATTAAATATTTTGGCTGTGACTCCACATTTACAGGAGCCACATCAATCTGACTTTGAGAGGGTGCTGTAACTGAGTCTTTGACTGCAGTTTGCACAGTATTGCACCCTGTGTATCTCCAAGTGTTTTGGATTTCTTCTTTCTAGTATAAGTTTGGGGTGAGCTTGTGTCCCTAAACCTCTTGGCCCGTGCTATTGGTTGAGAGCTTGGTTCAATAGTAACATCCTTTTGGGAGGATGAAACTAGTAATGAACTTATATCCTTATTAAGCACTACAGTTTGTTGGGAAACTGCAGTGTGGCTAGGTTTGGTTATACACACCTCTCCCTCCTTATTCTTAGGGCATCTTTTATGTTCACCATGTCCCTCACCAGCCTTACTTCCCTTCACACTCCCCTCTTGGTTCTTAGTGGATGTTACAACTAGCTTCTTTTGAGAGAAACTAAAAGGGGCTTTCTTTGATTTGGATTTTGAAATTCCTGGTTTTGTAGCTTGGGTAGGCACCTGTTCAATCATTGTCACAGGTGTCATGGCCACAGTTGATTGCAAAGAAACAGGTGGTTGAGAAGTAGTAGGGACAGAAGTATTTACGTCACTTACCTGAGGCTGTTCCATGATTGACATGTAAACAAGGAAAACATCCTTGTGGTGATTTTCTCTGTTCAAGTCAGCAATAATCCTTCTCTCTTCGACCCAACAATCTAACTTGTCTGTTGGTTTCTCAATTGAGAGATCCTCAGAAAAAAAATTAGCTAACATCATAAAGAATCTAGCATAATAGATGTTTTTAGACCTCTTCTTTATATCTCCTAACTTACTTCCTAATTAATACATGACAGAAGTACTGAAATTAAAATATTTATCACTTAAAAGCATATAAAGCATGTTAACAAGTGAATAAGTTACAGTATAAAAGTTGCTAACTTTACCATAAAACACCCTAATAAAAGAATCACACAAAAAACTCCATTCTTTTCTAAGACCCATTGTCTTAACATCACCTAACTTAGTGGCATTAAGAGCATAACCTATAGAAATTAGCATGTTACTCACATCAGTGTCTGTGTATGGAGCAAGTGTGTTATTCTCAGGAAGTTTAAAGCATTTTTCAATTGTGTCACAGTTAATACAATGTTAATTACCTTTGAGAGTGAAGGTAATTGTTTTGTCCTTTGAGTTGAACACTGATATAGTCCAAATTTCCTCGACAACTTTACAGTAAATGGTTAGAGACTCAAGCATGGCATAACTCAATTTTCAGTTCAGAATGAAGTCCATCATTTTTTGATAGTCTTCAGATGCCGGAATTTTCTTGTTCACCAAAGCCACAAAGTTGTTCTTCTCATAAACATACCCAATTGAGGACATGATTTTGACTACTGGTGTCATTGCTGTGATTGAAATTAGTTGCAAAAAGGGAGTTTTTACTTTTGGAGAAGAAGAGAGTTAGAGAAATTGCTTGAGAAAGATAAAAGTAAAGAATATAAATGAAATTAGCTTTTATACTATCTCAGAAATAAACTGTCAAAAACTAAAAAGTAAAATAAAGTAACCAATCAAATTAGCCCAAAATAGCCATTTAAAATTTGGGAAAATTGTCAAAATTCTAAGTTTATCCGTTGAAATATACATACAGGTTGTAAGTAAATTCGACGGATGATGCTTAGAATTAACGGCTAAGATTGAGTGCAATTCGAGAGATACGAATAAAAGTGCCCAGAGTAATGTTTGATACCTCAACGGATAATGAGATTCAACGGATGTTCATTTTCAACGGATAATGAACATCCGTCGAGATGAAAATTCTGACTTAGCCAAAATTTTATCTTAAAAGTAAGCATCAAACTTTACTTTGGTTGCATTTAAATTTGCTTAGACAAAAAAATAATTAAGAGCAATTAAGCATACCTAACTCACTTACCAACCTAGTAAAGGTGGATTCATCAAGTGGCTTGGTAAAGATGTTTGCAAGTTTCTTTTTTACTTGGAACAAAATGAAGTTCCACAGTACCATTCATGACATGTTCCCTAATGAAGTGGTACTTGATGTCAATGTGCTTGGTCCTTGAATGCTGTACTGGATTTTCAGTAATTGCAATGGCACTTGTGTTGTCACATAAGATAGGATTCTTATTCACCTGTAGACCATAGTCCAACAATTGATTTTTCATCCATAAAATCTGTGCATAACAACTACCAGCAAAATTATATTCAGCCTCAGCTGTAGAAGTAGAGACTGTATTTTGCTTTTTACTGAACCACGATACTAGCTTATTTCCTAGAAATTGGCAGGTTCCTGTAATACTTTTTCTATCAATTTTACAACCTGCATATTCTGCATCGGAGTAACCAGTTAGATCAAAACCAGAATCTCTAAGATACCAAATGCCAAGTTTTGGAGTTCCTTTGAGATATCTGAAAATTCTCTTAATAGCTACTAAATGAGATTCTCTAGGATCAGCTTGAAATCTAGCACAAAGACAAGTAGCAAACATTATATCTGGCCTACTGGCTGTTAAATATAAAAGTGAGCCAATGCTGCCTCTATAACTTGAAATATCCACAGACTTTTCAGTAGTGTTTAATTCAAGTTTAGTTGCAGTTGTCATAGGAGTTTTTGCAGATGTGCAATCCATTAAGTCAAACTTCTTCAAAAGATCATAAATATATTTGGTTTGACTAATGAATATTCCATCACTGACTTGCTTAACTTGTAAACCAAGAAAAGTAAGTTAGTTCTCCCATCATGCTCATTTCATATTTACTTTGCATCAGTTTGGCAACCTTTTTACAAAGTTTTTCATCTGTAGAGCCAAATATAATATCATCTACATAAATTTGTACAAGTAAACTAGAGCCATTAACATTTCTATAGAATAAAGTTTTATCAACAGTACCTCTTATGAAATGATTTTCTAAGAGAAACTTTATCAAAGTGTCATACCAGGCTCTAGGTGCTTGCTTTAGTCCATAAAGTGCCTTCAAATGATAGTAGACATATTATGGAAAATGTGGATCTTCAAAACCAGGAGGCTGACTAACATAGACTTCCTCCTCCAAATCTCCATTCAGAAAGGCACTTTTGACATCCATTACATAGATATTGAAATTGGCATGGGCTGCATAGGCTAAGAAAATTATGATGGCTTCAAGTCTTGCAATAGGAGCAAAAGTTTCATCAAAATCTATTTCTTCTTGTTGACAATACTCCTTAGCAACCAATCTAGCTTTGTTCTTGACTACTATGCCATTTTCATCCACCTTGTTTCTGAATACCCACTTGGTGTTAATAGGATTCTTTCTTTTAGGTTTGGGTACCAGCTTCCAAACTTTATTCCTTTCAAATCGGTTTAGCTCTTCCTACATAGCTAAAAGCCAATCATGATCCAACATAGCTTCTTCTACCTTTTTAGGTTCTTCCTGAGATAGGTTTGAGTTGCTTTCCTTGTTTGCACTCTTGAAGATGCATCACCTGTAATTAGCTCAAAAGGATGATCTCTAGTCCATTTTATCTGTTGAGGTAGATTAGCTCTAGATGAAGAGGCCTCATTGGTGTCTTGATTTGTGACTGAGTTTTGATGAGAAGAAACTCCCCTAAGTTTGTGGATCTTTGACTTGAAGTTGGGGTTATTTCTTCTTGTGATCTGTATTGGCTTTCAACTCCTATTGATGGATCAACGGATGTTGTTCTTCGCCTTTCGATGGATGATGCAGATTATCTTTCAACGGATGATGCACTTGGTCTTTTGCCGGATGTTGAATTGTGTGCTTCATTAGTTATAGACTTTTCTGCATTGTCCTTAGATATTGGTTCTTGATCACTTTCATCATCACTATCATCACAAATTATCTCAATATTGTCAAATTTGAGGCTTTCAGGGAAATCTTCATCTTGCAACCCTTCAATCTTTTTATCATCAAACACAACATGACAGATTCCATAATAATGTTGGTTCTGAGATTGTAGACTCTATATGCTTTTCCAACAGCATATCCAACAAAGATTCCTTTATCTTCTTTGGCATCAAACTTCCCATGCTGATCAGTTTGATTTCTTAAGATGTAGCATTTACAGCCTAAGACATGTAAGAAATTTAGAGTTGGCTTCCTATTCTTGAACAATTGGTAGGATGGCATGCACTTTGCTTGATTGATTAAAGAAATATTTTGAGTGTAGCATGTAATGTTCACAGCTTCAGCCCAGAAGTATGTTGGTAACTTTGATTCTTCTAGCATTGTTCTTGCAGCTTCAATAAGGGATCTGTTCTTCCTTTCCACCACTCCATTTCGTTGTGGAGTTCTTGCTGCTGAAAACTCATGCATGATCCCATTCTCTTCATAAAATAATCTCATCACAGAATTCTTGAACTCAGTTCCATTGTCACTCCTAATTCTTCTAACTTTGAAATCAGGATGATTGTTAACTTGCCTTATGTGATTGATGATAATTTCACTAGCTTCATCTTTGAATTTTAGAAAATATGTCCAAGAGAACTTTGAGAAATCATTCACAATTACTAGATAGTATCTTTTCCTTGAGAAGAACAATATATTGACTGGTCCAAATAAATCCATATGCATTAGTTATAAAGGTTCTTCAATTGTTGAATCAAGCTTCTTTGTGAATGATGTCTTGATCTGCTTTCCCTTCTGAAAGGCATCATACATTCCATCCTTTGAGAATTCCACTTAAGGAATACCACTTACCAAATCTTTCCTGACTAGCTCTTTCATAGTCTTGAAGTTAAGGTGGGACAACTTTTTGTTCCATAACCAACTTTAATCTTGACTTGCCTTACTGAAGAGACAAGTGACATATTCAGCATTTGATGAGTTGAAGTCAGCTAGCTACACATTTCCTTTTCTCACTCCAGTGAGAACCACTTTGTTGTTTTTCTTGTTGGTCACAACACAGGCTTCAGAATTAAATATTACTGAGTTGCCCTTATCATAAAACTGGTTGATACTCAACATATTGTGCTTGAGTCCATCCACTAGGGCAACTTCCTCAATGATGACATTATCTTTTGAAATCAAGACATATCCCACAGTATAACCCTTGCTGTCATCTACAAAAGTAATACTTGGGCCAGCTCTCTCCTTGAACTCAGTGAGCAGGGTAGAATCTCCAGTCATGTGCCTTGAGCACCCAGTATCAAAATACTAGAGATTCTTTCTGTTTCCCTGCACACAGCAAAATCAAATCAAGTTGATTTTGGTACCCAAGTTTCCTTGGGTCCTTTTTTGTTATCCTTTTTATTAGGTTTCTTAGGCTTGTCCTCATTTGACTTAGGAATTTGAAATTCATCCTTAACCAATTGAGTAGAACCCTTGAAACCATTCATCATTGCAGAATTATCATGCATAAACTGATTAACATGGAAAGGCATATTATGTGCAAACGTGTTATTCCATTATGGCATGCTAAATGGCATTTGTGGCATACTAAATGCACCATAATATGGATTTCGTGCAAATGGCATGATAGCATACTGTGCATTCAAATTATGTACAGGCATAACATTTACAGACATTGTAGGCATACTGGTAAATGAATGAGGTGGAGACATGAGCAAGTATATCAAGTTTGTAATTAACAGACAAATGATTAATACTACCACACTTAACACAGATTTTCTTGGTACATATTTATCAGGTGTGTAGTTGTTATGTATGTTAATTCCTACATTCCCATTCCTATTGTTTTTCTTTTTAGACTCTGCTTTCACTTTAATTTTCTCCAATCTGTCATTCAATTGATTGATAGAAGGATGCCCTACATTGATTCTTGTTCTGTTTCACTTGACTTGTAACTCCTGGAACAAAGTTCTTAGAAATTGATCCGTATTTTTCATTTAGCTTAGCTAGTTTGGCTTTGCTAACTGGCTTTCTTTCACTCAACGGATATGATTCCTTGTCTTTCGACGGACAATCCTTTTGGTCATTCGATGGATAACATTCATTATCTGTTGAATCCACATCCGTTGAAAGTCTTTCTACCAAATTAGAATCTAGTTTCTCCTTGCACTTTTTCCAGGCTTCATCACAGAAGGATTCTATACCTTGAACTTTAAAATTTAAGCATAGACATCTCTAGATGATTTCCATGCCTTAATTACTTCCTGTTTTCGTTCAAGATGCTTTCTTAAAATATCCTCTTTCATTAAGGATTCAGTCAATTCATCTTTGGCAATGTTGAATTCTATTTTCAGTTTCTTAAAATCAACAAATTGAGTGTCTAACACATTCTTTCTACTATGCTAGTAAGACTCTAAATGGAGCTCAAATGAACTACACCAATACTGAGAAAGAGCTCTTTGCTATAGTCTTTGGTTTCAAAAAAATTTGATCTTATCTACTTGGGACAAAGGTGACATTATTCACTGATCATGCTGCCATTCGCTATCTAGTCTCAAAGAAGGATTCGAAGCCTAGACTTATTCGTTGGGTGCTCTTGCTACAGGAATTTGAGTTAGAGATCAAGGATCGAAAAGGTACTGAGAATTAAGTAGCTGACCATCTCTCTAGATTGGAGAATCCTGATTCTACTTCACATGATAAGACATTGATCAACGAATCTTTTCCGGATGAGCAGTTGTTCGCAGTTCAGGAGGAAGAGCTGTTACGACCGGCATTTTATGTAATATTATTTGTGAATAATATTAAGTTAAATAAAAATATATTCAATGCTTGTACGTTTGTGTGAGTGAAAATTTCTGCATTTTAAATTTGCTTTGGGTAGTATATGATTTTTCAAAGCAAGAATTTATTTAATTTCTTTATTTTTGATTTATAAGGAATATTCTAAGCTTTGGAAAAATTTTCTTTTAAAAGACATTTTGTACACAAATTTTGAAAATGATTTTTATAAAGTCTCTAAAAATCCAAGTCATTTTATGGTATAAAATTTTATAATTTTTGAACTTGTACTTTATTATATAAAAATAAATCTTTGGAAATTAGTTGCTTAATAATTATCAAATTACATGAATAACCTTGCATGCAAACTCTCTTCTATTTAACCAAAGGGCAAAGAAGACATTCTCCACCCCACTAACTCACATTTTGCTAGCCAAATTACCTCCTTGACCTTGCATGCAAACTTGCCTAACTTTAGCTAGAGGGTTACTCTTGTCATTTCCTAAATCCACTCACATTTAGTTTAGTCAAAGACATAAAAACAAAACTAAAGTGATGATCACTCCATTTTCACTCCACCCTCCCCTTTTCTCCTCCCTCCCTCTCGGCTCAACCCTCACTCTCGGCCATCCCATAGCCGAGGCCCTCCATCCCCTTCATTTCTTCATTCTTTCACTCAAACAATCATCTTATATTCAAGTAATTTTACTCCCTATATGTTATTCTTATATATTTCAAAAGTATAGAGTGAAAAACCTATGTTTTGACCTTGCATGGTGATGTTTTTGTTAAACTCAAAGTGAACCTCCTTGATTCTTGTGAATCTAAGGCTTTCACCATGAGTTATAGTATCATAGGGTCAAGAATGGCTAGACATAAGAGTGTTACACCTATGCGAATGCTGTTTTTACCCTAATCCATTCGGCCATGACTTGATAGGAGCCGAATGGATGGTGTTTTGTTGCCTTGTTAACATTTTTGTGTATTTTGTGATGATAACATGAATTTTGTAGTAAAGTCTTGATAAAATCCTTTTGCATGCTAGTTGATCATTTAGTTGTAATCCATGTTAGGCTTGCATATTGAATTATGATAAAAATTTATTTGGAAATCATGTTGTTTTGGTTTGAAAAACCCGAAGGCATGCATGCATGTGGAATTCTCTTAGTTTGTTGTGAAATTTTGATCATTTGGAAAGATTTTGTTAGTGAGCCTTAATTTCAGTAGGAATAATGTGATAATATTGATTTATGCTTCTTGTTGCATGGTAATAATTTGTGGTTATCTTTTATAAAAATATATATCTTGTTGTTTCAAAGGCATGAAGATTTGCGATTTGTTAAGAGTAGTCTCTTTTGTTTTGCCATAGTTGCACCTTAGGTAAGGATGATCTCACCAAGGGTATTTTAAGAAAAAGGGAGTTAGTTCAGTAGAATACCAAGTATAGGTCTTGGTTTAAGTATTTAGTTGTTGTTAGTTGGGTTTGTCAAGTCAAAATCTTGGAAAATGAGAAGTTATAGTTTCTGCAGAAAAATCAGTTTAGTACCCTGAGGTTTAGAGTGAGTTTTGACCATGTCATTGATGTGCACCTTGAGGCCCAAGCCACCAGAAGTTAGTATGGGGAGTATATAATAGGTTTTAGGAGTTGGTTGGAGGTTTGCATGTCATTTGGTTAGGTGCACAAGTAGAATAACAAAATCTGTCCAGCAGGGGACAGTTTTGTTGCAACTTAGAAATAGGGAGATTTGGCCATGTCATGGGTAGGCCCTCATTAGGCCCAATTGGGCCTTAGTTAGAGGGTATGTCAGAGAAGTTTTTCCAACCATAGTTCATAGGATATGAGCTAGAACCATGTGCCACAAGTTAATTCAAGTCAGGGCATTTTCTGCCCAGAAAAACAGGGGAACCTTGGACTTTTAGCTTAGGCCCAAGAAGGCCCAAGCCAGGCCTTTGAGCCACATCAAGCTTATGAGATGCCCTTAGGTCAGGAGAGTCTTGTGTAAAAATTTTGAAGAAAAACTTGTAGTTTAAGAGTGTCTAATGCACTCAAGAAACCCTAGTTACCATTCTGAAATTTGCACCAGTAAGCACTTTCACTTATCACATAGTTTTAGGACACTTAGAAGTGAGTATTAGGTCGACCACCATAGTTGTAAGATAGTATAAGGTCAGTAGAGCAAAAGGCACAAGTGAGGGTCAATAGGTTTTGGATAATTTAGGAAAGGCACATTGAGTTAGGAAGCCCAAATTCGAAGACTTCGTTTAGTTAGCGACCAAGTAATTTAAGTGGTGAGTCGAGATCATCCAAGCCTAGTGTGGCGTTATGGTGTATGTGATGTTATTTGGTATTAATATACGATATGTGATTATGTGGCTACGTGTGTACATTTAAAAATATAAATGTTGGATATGAATTAAGTGTGTATAGGCCTAAGTGCCATCCATGTTTAATTTCGGGTTGTAAATAGGTTAAGATGGAAAGAATATATTATAATGAGGATTATTATTATTTATGTAGGATCTCGAGACGAGGGAAAACTTGCCTTAAAAGTCGAGTGAAGCTCCAGTTGTTGCTCCTACCAGTCAGACCAGACCAGTCTATCTCAAGGCAAGTGATTCAACTTGACCTTCGCATTTACTGTAAACAGTTCATATATATATCGATGCAATTATCCTGAGTCATTTTGATATATTTAAATCAAGAGTATCTTTTGTTTATCTTTGAGTTACATAGAGATGCCATGAACCCTCGAGTACATATTGCAAGTAGTTCAAAAGTCTTTCATGATAGTTTAATGCCATGATAAATTAGAGATGCGTTATAATATCTTATTGATCCTTTTGTTTATCATGCTATTGATCCCTGAGAAATCTTGATGTTGCACCCTGATGCTTTGATTCAACTCTTGAAATAACCTCGATAGAAACTTTATCTTGATACCTAAAAGCCAATCATTTCTTAAATACATTCATGATTGTTTGATAACCCTATCCTTACCCTAAAGCTTGATACCCTGTTATATACTGAGCTGATGATCGCTTTCTTTATATTTTAACACCTTTATCCTATTGGAACCAGTGATGCCTATCTTTTGATGTTCTAATACCTATATCTTGTCTACAACCGTTGCTTTAAGCCTAGTTTGGCATTACTCTTTCATCTTATCCAATAGCCTGGCTTAATTTCCTTGTCTAAGTTCTTGTTTATGGAAACCTCTCAATTACCCTAATATAGTAAAGTCTAGTAGATCATGGCCCTGAGATTTAGTGTCATATTTCCAGTGTTTCAAGTTGATCTATAATCCCTTGATAAAAATAATTACAGTCGAAAGAGATTTTGTCATAAATCGGCATCAGTTTTTAAAATGATTAAAACGTGGATTTTTCAGTCCCAAAGGGGGACAAATGTTTTCTTGAATGGTGGATCTGGACTGAGACGCGAGTCCTTTCCACACTTATATTAGGCTTAAAAGTTGCCTAGGGATTCCCAATAATGTTTTAGAACCCAGCGAGGTTCGGGGTTACTTCGCGGCTGATCACCGGCTGTAATCCGTAGCGTCATAAAATGATTTTGATTAAGAATGATTTTAAAATTGTTTTGATGCAAGCATAATGATGCCAACTCACATAAGTTTTATCTCTCGATTATCATTGATTATGTCATTCCATTGTCATTCCTAAAGGTATATCTCAATTTATGCTTTGCGTTGTATTGTTAGCACTTGTTGAGCTTTTGGCTCACTTCTTGCTTTACCCTGATATTACAGCTAGCAGCCATGGTTAGATTCAAGCAGACTGCCCGTAAGACCTGTGATGCGGATGCTTATGTTCGAGCCCAGGTAGAATAAGTAATAATAGTTGTGTGAGGACTCGGTATTTGTAATCAGATGTAATAGTTGGTAGTGTTGGGCTGTTCCAAACCCTAAACTGTAAGATCTTGGATTTTGGTTGTGTAGTACTCATTAAAATGATGTAATAACTATATTTATTTTGCTATTTAAGTTGGGGGTGTGACAGGTTTTGGTATCAGAGCTACGGTTTAGAGTCCCTGAACAGCCCAAATAGGTTATAGGACTTGTGAGTAGGTTATAGATATTATGCGAGAGAGTAGGTAAAGTAAATTATTATTAATACTCCTCTTTTGGTTGTCAGCAAAGGGCGCATTCCTCGTCATCCTCTGGGTCGGACGACACTATTGCTTTCTCCGTGTATGCTGAGTTGAGGCGCGAGTTCGACATGCTTCAGGGCAAGTACGACCGACTGATAGACCGACTGAAGAACGTGTATCCGGACAGCCGAAACTACGAAGGGAAGCCCAAGGAGCAGATGATTGCGAGACTTGAGACCTTGGTTCGGTACGTTAACACTAAGCTTGAGGAGATGCCAGCACACCGGGACCGTACCAGCCAGTATGTCATTCAGATGGTGGCGGATGAGCTCCAGAGCATTGTGAAGACACTTCGAGAGGAAAAGTCTACCAAGCCCCGTTCAGATGGAGTGGAGCCTTAGTTCTTTCCATTTACCTTTCATGTTGTTGTACTATTAGACTCTACGGAATCCCCAGTTGTTTCCGTCTTTCCTTTAAATAAGCCTGTTATTTCTAGAATCAGACTATGTCCCAATCCTATGTACTGTGACCTTTAAAATTTCAATAATTATGTGCTATTGTTCCATTTGCTCTCAACTGTTATTTTATGTTTTTATCATCATATCTGCTTAATTTGGAAACGTGACCCCATATGTAAACAAGAATGCCATGCGATACCCTCGAATCATTTTATCAATTATATTTGTTATAACACAACTCTTATTTCAGGATCATGCCTCCCAAAAAGAAGAACCCAACAACCACCTTCACCACAGACCCAAACATTCTTCAACTACTGGAAACCTTGCAACAGCAAACCAATGCTATAGCTCAACAACAACTAACTCTTCAACAACGAATTGAAAACCAAGATAACCGTGAGCCATATCAACCACCTGAACCACCAGTACCACCAAGACAAATTGTCACTTTCAAGGTTTTTCAGAGTGTGAATCCACCTGTATTTCATGATACCACTGATCCAGTGATAGCAAACACATGGATCAAGGAGATAGAAAGGGCTTTTGAGTTGGTACAGTTAGGGGACGATCAGAAGACGCTGTATGCCACTTACTTCTTGAAGGGAGAAGTCATTTATTGGTGGGAATCAGTAAAAGCTATGGAAGTCACTCAGCAGATTTCTTGGGAGAGATTTAAGAAGTTATTTCTGGACAAGTATTACCCTAAGTACATGCAGAATCAGATGGAGCTAAAATTTCTTGAGTTAAAGCAAGGGAACATGACTGTACTGGAATATGAGAAGAAGTTCACTGAGTTGTCAAGGTTTGTGACAAAATATACCAGCACTGAGGAAGAAAAAGCAAAGAAATTTCAGCAAGGATTGGAGCCTTGGATCAGAGATAGGGTGGCTATGTTTGAACTTGAGACTTATGCGGGAGTAGTACAGAAAGCTGCTCTGATTGAGAATAATGGGATGCAGTCAAGGAAAGAGAGGGATAACAAGAAGAGGAAGGTTCCATTTTATGGAGAAAAGTCTGAAGCTGGAAATTCGCAAGATCGGAATGTAAAGAGGATTGGTTTCCAGAAGGGCGGAAATTTTCAAAGGAAAGGAAATTTGGGCAAAAGGCAAGAATCAAAAGGGAACAATCAGGCAAGCCAAGGGCAAGTTGGAGAAAACAGGTTCCAGAGGCCAGAATGCAAGCACTGTGGAAGAAGGCACCCCGGAGTATGCAATAAGCTGAGTATGACCTGTTATAGGTGCAATCAGAAGGGACATTTGGCAAATGAGTGCAAGATGCCGAGGCCAGGAGTTACGTGCTACAAATGTGGGAAGACTGGACACATGGCTAGGGAGTGTAAGGCAACAGGACCAGTCAGAGCTCTGATGAACGTGGCAAGTACCAGTGCAAGCGTGCCAGCTGAGGTATTGGCATTACCTCCACCACCCGCACCAACCCCGCAAGCAACAGCAAGGACATTTGACCTAAAGATGAAAGATGCTGTTCAGAATTCTGAGGTGATAGCAGGTACACTTTTACTCAATAATGTCAAAGCCAAAGTATTGATTGATTCGGGAGCCACAAGATCTTTCATATCAGAATCTTTTGTTGATAAGATCCAATGTGATAAAACGGTTATGAGTGAGGTAGTAAATGTGGTAATTGCGAACCAAGAGAAGATTCCTGTGAATCAATTTTGTCCAAAATGTGAGATTGATATTTCGGGATATAAGTTCTCGGCCGACTTGATACTCTTCAAGCTGGGAGAGTTTGATATAATCTTAGGAATGGATTGGTTAGGAGAGAATAGCGCGCAGATAAATTGTAAGACCAAGAGAGTGAATTTAAAGACGAAGAGTGGAGAGAAGGTAGTATTTAAGGGACAGAGGCAAGAGCGACTATTTCTTACAATTATTCAGGCTAAGAAGTTACTTAGAAAAGGTTGTGAGTCGTTCCTAGCATATGTAGTGGATTCAGAGAGAGGCAGCCCCAGCATGGAAGATATTCCTGTAGTTAATGAGTTCCCCGATGTGTTTCCCGACGAACTACCAGGCTTACCACCAGATCGACAAATTGAGTTCGAGATCAACCTTGCTCCAGGCACGGAACCAGTTTCAAAGGCTCCGTATAGGATGGCACCAGCAGAAATGAAAGAGTTGGCGAGCCAGCTACAAGAATTATTGGATAAGGGAGTGATACGACCAAGTACGTCGCCATGGGGAGCACCTGTTCTCTTTGTGAAGAAGAAAGATGGGAGTATGCGTCTATGCATAGATTACCGGGAGTTGAATAAAGTAACGATCAAGAACCGCTACCCGCTACCAAGGATAGATGACCTTTTTGATCAGTTAAAGGGAGCAAAATGTTTTTCGAAGATTGACTTGAGATCGGGATACCACCAATTAAAGATCAAGGAAGAAGATATTCCCAAGACCGCATTTAGGACCAGATATGGGCATTATGAATTCCTAGTAATGCCGTTTGGATTGACCAACGCCCCGGCCGCATTCATGGATCTGATGAATCGAGTATTTAAGAAGTATTTGGATAAATTTGTCGTGGTATTTATTGATGACATCCTTATTTATTCTAAATCGGAAGAAGAACATATGCAGCATCTCTGGATAGCATTGGAGATACTCCGACAAGAGAAGTTGTATGCCAAGTTTACCAAATGTGAGTTTTGGTTAAAGGAAGTTCAATTTTTGGGGCATGTTATTGGAAATGATGGAATTAAAGTGGATCCGGCGAAGATTGATGCAGTTATGAGTTGGGAGAGGCCAAGGACTCCTACGGAAGTGCGAAGTTTTCTAGGATTGGCCGGATACTATAGAAGATTCGTCAAGGATTTCTCGAAGATCGCCACACCATTGACCAAGTTAACCAGAAAGAATCAAAAGTTTGAATGGAGTGCAGAATGTGAAAATAGCTTTCAAGAGTTAAAACAGAAGTTGGTAACAGCTCCGGTGTTAGTACTTCCAGATGATCAAGGGAATTTTGTAATATTCAGCGACGCTTCACATAAGGGTTTGGGTTGTGTGTTGATGCAACACAGTAAGGTAATAGCATATGCGTCAAGACAGTTGAAGCCGCATGAGTTAAAGTATCCGACGCATGACTTGGAACTAGCCGCCATAGTGTTCGCACTCAAGATTTGGAGACACTATCTCTATGGAGAAAAGTGTGAAATCTACACGGATCACAAGAGCTTAAAGTACATTTTTACTCAGAAAGAGCTCAATATGAGGCAGAGGAGATGGCTGGAATTGATTAAGGACTATGACTGTTCGATAAATTACCATCCTGGAAAGGCGAACGTAGTGGCCGATGCGCTGAGTCGGAAGGAAAGATTGAATGCAATGATAACATCAAAAGAGTTATCTGAAGAAATCGGAAAATTTGAATTGGAACTTTGTGCTTATGGGAAAGTCAAAGAAGTTTGTCATGCAATGACCTTTCAGCCAACACTAATGGAAAAGATAAAGAAGTGTCAAGAGGAAGTAATGGAAAAAGAGAAAAATCAGTTATCTGGAGAAGAGATTAATACTAAAAAGGATGAGCAAGGAATACTAAGGTTTTCATCCAGAATATGGATTCCCCATGTATCTGAATTAAAGAATGAGATCCTCCATGAAGCCCACCATTCGAAATTTTCAATCCACCCGGGAAGCACCAAGATGTATCAAGACTTAAAGAAGAACTTTTGGTGGCCAAATATGAAAAGAGACGTGGCAGAATGGGTTGCGAAGTGCTATACCTGTCAGAAAGTAAAGGCAGAACATCAACGACCAAGCGGATTAATTCAGCCCCTGAAGATTCCAGAATGGAAATGGGAAAACATCGCTATGGACTTTATAGTAGGACTACCACGAACAAAGTCCGGACATGACGCAATATGGGTTATAATTGATCGTCTTACGAAGTCGGTGCATTTCCTTCCAATAAATGAGAAGTCGTCACTGGACAAGTTGGTTCATCTGTATGTGCACGAAATCGTATTAAGGCATGGAGTACCTGTATCAATAGTTTCAGACAGAGATCCCCGATTTAACTCAAGATTCTGGAAGCAATTCCAGGAATGTCTTGGCACGAAGTTGAATATGAGCACGGCTTATCACCCGCAGACTGATGGCCAGAGTGAAAGAACAATCCAAACAATTGAAGACATGTTGCGCAGTTGTGCAATCGATTTTGCTGGAAGTTGGGACGACCACCTGCCATTAATTGAATTTTCATATAACAACAGCTATCATTCCAGTATCGGCATGCCACCATATGAAGCTTTGTACGGGCGAAAATGTAGATCACCAACAAGTTGGGATGAAGTAGGAGAAGGAAGAATTCTCGGCTCAGAATTGGTACAACAGTTGCATGACTCAGTCAAGTTAATTCAGAAAAGGTTGCTTGCTGCTCAAGATAGACAGAGGAAGTATGCGGATCCCGCGCGTAAGGATGTTCAATTCCAAATTGGCGAAGCTGTGTTGCTAAAAGTGTCACCTAGGAAAGGGTTGATAAGATTTGGCAAGAAAGGAAAGTTAGCACCTAGATACGTAGGTCCTTTTGAGATTTTGAGCCAAGTAGGAAAGGTGGCCTACGAGTTGGCCTTACCACCTCAGTATCAGCATGTGCATAATGTGTTCCATGTGTCGTTGCTTAGGAAGTACAATCCTGACGCTAGCCATGTGATAGAATATGAACCTGTAGAAATTCAGGCAGACCTGTCATTTGTGGAGCAACCGGTTAAAGTACTCGACTGGCAAGTAAAGAGTCTTAGAAATAAATCAGTAAAGTTAGTGAAAGTACTTTGGAGGAACCCTAAGGTCGAAGAGTCGACTTGGGAGTTAGAGTCTGATATGCGTTCCCGGTATCCTCATCTGTTCTCTTAGATTCTGGGGACAGAATCCCTTAAGGGGGAGAGGATGTTACGACCGGCATTTTATGTAATATTATTTGTGAATAATATTAAGTTAAATAAAAATATATTCAATGCTTGTACGTTTGTGTGAGTGAAAATTTCTGCATTTTAAATTTGCTTTGGGTAGTATATGATTTTTCAAAGCAAGAATTTATTTAATTTCTTTATTTTTGATTTATAAGGAATATTCTAAGCTTTGGAAAAATTTTCTTTTAAAAGACATTTTGTACACAAATTTTGAAAATGATTTTTATAAAGTCTCTAAAAATCCAAGTCATTTTATGGTATAAAATTTTATAATTTTTGAACTTGTACTTTATTATATAAAAATAAATCTTTGGAAATTAGTTGCTTAATAATTATCAAATTACATGAATAACCTTGCATGCAAACTCTCTTCTATTTAACCAAAGGGCAAAGAAGACATTCTCCACCCCACTAACTCACATTTTGCTAGCCAAATTACCTCCTTGACCTTGCATGCAAACTTGCCTAACTTTAGCTAGAGGGTTACTCTTGTCATTTCCTAAATCCACTCACATTTAGTTTAGTCAAAGACATAAAAACAAAACTAAAATGATGATCACTCCATTTTCACTCCACCCTCCCCTTTTCTCCTCCCTCCCTCTCGGCTCAACCCTCACTCTCGGCCATCCCATAGCCGAGGCCCTCCATCCCCTTCATTTCTTCATTCTTTCACTCAAACAATCATCTTATATTCAAGTAATTTTACTCCCTATATGTTATTCTTATATATTTCAAAAGTATAGAGTGAAAAACCTATGTTTTGACCTTGCATGGTGATGTTTTTGTTAAACTCAAAGTGAACCTCCTTGATTCTTGTGAATCTAAGGCTTTCACCATGAGTTATAGTATCATAGGGTCAAGAATGGCTAGACATAAGAGTGTTACACCTATGCGAATGCTGTTTTTACCCTAATCCATTCGGCCATGACTTGATAGGAGCCGAATGGATGGTGTTTTGTTGCCTTGTTAACATTTTTGTGTATTTTGTGATGATAACATGAATTTTGTAGTAAAGTCTTGATAAAATCCTTTTGCATGCTAGTTGATCATTTAGTTGTAATCCATGTTAGGCTTGCATATTGAATTATGATAAAAATTTATTTGGAAATCATGTTGTTTTGGTTTGAAAAACCCGAAGGCATGCATGCATGTGGAATTCTCTTAGTTTGTTGTGAAATTTTGATCATTTGGAAAGATTTTGTTAGTGAGCCTTAATTTCAGTAGGAATAATGTGATAATATTGATTTATGCTTCTTGTTGCATGGTAATAATTTGTGGTTATCTTTTATAAAAATATATATCTTGTTGTTTCAAAGGCATGAAGATTTGCGATTTGTTAAGAGTAGTCTCTTTTGTTTTGCCATAGTTGCACCTTAGGTAAGGATGATCTCACCAAGGGTATTTTAAGAAAAAGGGAGTTAGTTCAGTAGAATACCAAGTATAGGTCTTGGTTTAAGTATTTAGTTGTTGTTAGTTGGGTTTGTCAAGTCAAAATCTTGGAAAATGAGAAGTTATAGTTTCTGCAGAAAAATCAGTTTAGTACCCTGAGGTTTAGAG
The DNA here is from genome assembly GCF_009905375.1 of Apium graveolens. Taxonomy (NCBI): domain Eukaryota; kingdom Viridiplantae; phylum Streptophyta; class Magnoliopsida; order Apiales; family Apiaceae; genus Apium; species Apium graveolens. The sequence goes on from NC_133657.1 coordinate 64,027,960, forward strand.
TGAGTTTTGACCATGTCATTGATGTGCACCTTGAGGCCCAAGCCACCAGAAGTTAGTATGGGGAGTATATAATAGGTTTTAGGAGTTGGTTGGAGGTTTGCATGTCATTTGGTTAGGTGCACAAGTAGAATAACAAAATCTGTCCAGCAGGGGACAGTTTTGTTGCAACTTAGAAATAGGGAGATTTGGCCATGTCATGGGTAGGCCCTCATTAGGCCCAATTGGGCCTTAGTTAGAGGGTATGTCAGAGAAGTTTTTCCAACCATAGTTCATAGGATATGAGCTAGAACCATGTGCCACAAGTTAATTCAAGTCAGGGCATTTTCTGCCCAGAAAAACAGGGGAACCTTGGACTTTTAGCTTAGGCCCAAGAAGGCCCAAGCCAGGCCTTTGAGCCACATCAAGCTTATGAGATGCCCTTAGGTCAGGAGAGTCTTGTGTAAAAATTTTGAAGAAAAACTTGTAGTTTAAGAGTGTCTAATGCACTCAAGAAACCCTAGTTACCATTCTGAAATTTGCACCAGTAAGCACTTTCACTTATCACATAGTTTTAGGACACTTAGAAGTGAGTATTAGGTCGACCACCATAGTTGTAAGATAGTATAAGGTCAGTAGAGCAAAAGGCACAAGTGAGGGTCAATAGGTTTTGGATAATTTAGGAAAGGCACATTGAGTTAGGAAGCCCAAATTCGAAGACTTCGTTTAGTTAGCGACCAAGTAATTTAAGTGGTGAGTCGAGATCATCCAAGCCTAGTGTGGCGTTATGGTGTATGTGATGTTATTTGGTATTAATATACGATATGTGATTATGTGGCTACGTGTGTACATTTAAAAATATAAATGTTGGATATGAATTAAGTGTGTATAGGCCTAAGTGCCATCCATGTTTAATTTCGGGTTGTAAATAGGTTAAGATGGAAAGAATATATTATAATGAGGATTATTATTATTTATGTAGGATCTCGAGACGAGGGAAAACTTGCCTTAAAAGTCGAGTGAAGCTCCAGTTGTTGCTCCTACCAGTCAGACCAGACCAGTCTATCTCAAGGCAAGTGATTCAACTTGACCTTCGCATTTACTGTAAACAGTTCATATATATATCGATGCAATTATCCTGAGTCATTTTGATATATTTAAATCAAGAGTATCTTTTGTTTATCTTTGAGTTACATAGAGATGCCATGAACCCTCGAGTACATATTGCAAGTAGTTCAAAAGTCTTTCATGATAGTTTAATGCCATGATAAATTAGAGATGCGTTATAATATTTTATTGATCCTTTTGTTTATCATGCTATTGATCCCTGAGAAATCTTGATGTTGCACCCTGATGCTTTGATTCAACTCTTGAAATAACCTCGATAGAAACTTTATCTTGATACCTAAAAGCCAATCATTTCTTAAATACATTCATGATTGTTTGATAACCCTATCCTTACCCTAAAGCTTGATACCCTGTTATATACTGAGCTGATGATCGCTTTCTTTATATTTTAACACCTTTATCCTATTGGAACCAGTGATGCCTATCTTTTGATGTTCTAATACCTATATCTTGTCTACAACCGTTGCTTTAAGCCTAGTTTGGCATTACTCTTTCATCTTATCCAATAGCCTGGCTTAATTTCCTTGTCTAAGTTCTTGTTTATGGAAACCTCTCAATTACCCTAATATAGTAAAGTCTAGTAGATCATGGCCCTGAGATTTAGTGTCATATTTCCAGTGTTTCAAGTTGATCTATAATCCCTTGATAAAAATAATTACAGTCGAAAGAGATTTTGTCATAAATCGGCATCAGTTTTTAAAATGATTAAAACGTGGATTTTTCAGTCCCAAAGGGGGACAAATGTTTTCTTGAATGGTGGATCTGGACTGAGACGCGAGTCCTTTCCACACTTATATTAGGCTTAAAAGTTGCCTAGGGATTCCCAATAATGTTTTAGAACCCAGCGAGGTTCGGGGTTACTTCGCGGCTGATCACCGGCTGTAATCCGTAGCGTCATAAAATGATTTTGATTAAGAATGATTTTAAAATTGTTTTGATGCAAGCATAGTGATGCCAACTCACATAAGTTTTATCTCTCGATTATCATTGATTATGTCATTCCATTGTCATTCCTAAAGGTATATCTCAATTTATGCTTTGCGTTGTATTGTTAGCACTTGTTGAGCTTTTGGCTCACTTCTTGCTTTACCCTGATATTACAGCTAGCAGCCATGGTTAGATTCAAGCAGACTCTGCCCGTAAGACCTGTGATGCGGATGCTTATGTTCGAGCCCAGGTAGAATAAGTAATAATAGTTGTGTGAGGACTCGGTATTTGTAATCAGATGTAATAGTTGGTAGTGTTGGGCTGTTCCAAACCCTAAACTGTAAGATCTTGGATTTTGGTTGTGTAGTACTCATTAAAATGATGTAATAACTATATTTATTTTGCTATTTAAGTTGGGGGTGTGACAAGAGCCATGGTTCATAGATATTGTGAACTATCTTGTCAGCAATATAATGCCTCCTAATATGAATGCATCTCAAAAGAAGAAGTTTCTGTATGAGGTGAAGTGGTACATGTGGGATGAACCGTATTTGTTTAGACAAGGAGCTGACCAGATCATCAGGAGATGTATCCCATTCTGTGAGACGGAGGGGATATTACGAGACTGCCATTCCATAGTTTATGGTGGACATTATGGTGGTGAAAAGACAGCAGCTCGTATTCTGCAAGCAGGTTTTTTCTGGCCTACTTTGTTTAAGGATGCACATCAATTCGTTTTAAGGTGTTAACGTTGCCAAAGAGTGGGGAATCTTACTAGGAAGGATGAGATGCCGTTAAATGTGATGCTTGAAGTTGAGGTCTTTGATGTTTGGGTAATCGATTTCATGGGACCATTTGTCTCATCCTGCAATAATCAGTACATCTTGCTGGCAATCGATTATGTCTCAAAATGGGTAGAAGTCAAGGCTCTACCAACGAATGATGCAAAGGTAGTGTTGAATGTTCTTCATAAGCAGATTTTCACAAGGTTTGGAATGCTACGAGTAATCATAAGTGATGAAGGGTCGCATTTCTGCAACCGTAAGTTCACTTCTTTGATGCAGCGCTACAATGTAAATCATCGTATTGCTACTGCCTATCATCCGTAAACTAATGGTCAAGCTGAAGTGTCTAATAGAGAGATCAAGCACATTTTAGAGAAAGTTTTTTGTCCGTCAAGGAAGGATTGGGCTTTAAAGCTCGATGAAGTTGTTTGGGCTTATAGAACAACATACAAGACTCCACATGGGATGTCCCCGTTTCAACTTGTTTATGGTAAGGGATGTCATTTACCTGCGGAGCTTGAGCATAAGGCTTATTGGGCGTTAAAGAAGTTGAACCTTGATCTAGATGCAGCTGGGAAGAAGCGAATGCTTCAATTAAATGAACTTGATGAATTTCGACTTCAAGCGTATGAGAACAACAAAATGTACAAGGAAAAAGTGAAAAGGTGGCACGACAGGAAGCTATCTCCTAAGTCATTCGTGCCGGGGTAACAAGTTCTGTTATTCAACTCTCGTCTTCGACTTTTTCCGGGAAAGTTAAAATCAAGGTGGTCTGGACCTTTTATTGTCAAAACTGTGTTTCCACATGGAGTGGTGGAGATTTTTGAGAATGATCCGGGCCAAGCATTCAAGGTTAATGGTCAGCGATTGAATCATTACTATGGGGACACGGCAAACCGGGAAGTGGTTAGTGCCGTTTTATTGTCAACTTGATCGAAGTATTCTACGTCAAGCTAATGACGTAAAAGAAGCGCTTCTTGGGAGGCAACCCAAGATTTGTGACTATGTGAATATATCAGCGACCGCATCAGCCTGTGCCAGCTACTTATCATCCTAACAACAGAAATTATCCCAATTTCAGCTAGAGCAATAATCAGAATGTTATTCAGCAACCATATCAACAAGGCGTAAGTAAACAGTTTAATCCACCTGGATTCCAGCAACCAAAGCATTACACTCAAAGGCAATCATATCCTCAACAAGGAGGTGCTGCTCCACCTTCTAGTGCTGATTTTGAGGAGCTCAAGCTGTTGTGTAAAAGTCAGGCTGTTTCTATCAAGACCTTGGAAAATCAAATCGGTCAAATAGCAAATACAGTGCTCAATCGTCAACCTGACATACTTCCCAGCGATACTGAAGTGCTAGGCATGAAGGAAGCTAAAGAGCAAGTCAAAGCTATTACTTTAAGGTCTAGAAAAGTTGATAATGCTGAAAAAGCGAAAGACGGAGAAGATGAAGTTGTTGATGAAGAAGAGAAGCAAAAGGAGAAAGCGGTGGAACCAAGGAAGACTACTGTTGAACACACTCTGCCTGAGGGTAATACAGGGGAGAAACAACTCTATCCTCCACCACCTTTCCCTAAGAGATTACAACAACAAAAGATGGTTAAGCAGTTCGGTAAGTTTCTGGAGGTGTTCAAGCAACTTCACATCAACATACCTTTCGCTGAGGCTCTGGAGCAAATGCCTAGTTATGCAAAATTCATGAAGAGTATTCTTTTAAGGAAGGTGAAACTGGATGACCTTGAGACCGTTGCTCTAACGGAAGAGTGTAGTGATGTGCTGCAACAAAAATTACCTCCAAAGCTTAAAGATCCAGGTAGCTTCACCATTCCTTGCACCATCGGCAAGTTGTCTTTTGACAAATGCCTGTGCGATTTGGGAGCAACCATCAATCTGATGTCATTGTCTATCTTCAAAAAGTTGTATCTGCCTGATCCAAAGCCCACCTACATGTCTACAATTGGCTGATCGTTCTATTACATACCCATGAGGCATCGTGGAGGACGTGCTAGTAAAGGTGGATAAGCTCTTCTTCCCTACAGACTTTGTCAATTTGGATTTCGAGGAAGATAAGAAGATTCCCACAATCTTGGGAAGACCTTTCTTGGCTACAGGTCGTACCTTGATATATGTGCAGAAAGGTAAACTTACTATGAGGGTGCAGGATCAGGATGTGACATTCAATGTATTCAAAGCGATGAAATTCCCTACAGAAGATGAGGAGTGCTTAAAGGTGGATTTGATTGATTCTGCGGTAACTTCCGAATTTGATCATATGCTAATGTCTGATGCCTTATAGAAAGCCTTGGTGGGGGACTTTGACAGTGATGATGAGGATGGCAATGAGCAACTACAATATCTAAATGCTTCTCCTTGAAGGCGAAAGCTAGACATGCCATTTGAATCTCTTGGTACTACTGATCTCAAGAATGCTGAAGGAAATCTCAAACCATCTATTGAGGAAGCACCTACTTTGGAGCTTAAACCATTGCCTGAACACTTGAGGTATGCTTTTTTAGGTGATGCATCTACTTTACCTGTTATTATTGCATCTGACCTTTCAGGTAGTGAGGAGGACAAGCTCTTGAGGATCTTGAGAGAATTCAAATTGACTATCAGATAGACTATAGCAGATATCAAAGGGATCAGCCCTTCATATTGCATGCATAAAATTCTGCTAGAGGAAGGTAGTAAGACGACAGAGCAACAACGACGACTTAATCCTATCATGAAAGAAGTGGTGAAGAAAGAAATTCTGAAGTGGTTGGATACAGGAATCATATATCCTATTTCTGACAGTTCTTGGGCGAGCCCCGTGCAATGTGTACCTAAGAAGTGAGGTATAACTGTGGTAGCAAATGAGAAGAACGAGCTCATCCCCACTCGAACAGTCACAGGATAGAGGGTATGCATGGATTACAGAAAGTTGAACAAAGCCACAAGAAAGGATCACTTCCCTCTTCCATTTATTGATCAGATGCTTGACAGGTTGGCTGGTCATGAGTATTATTGTCTTCTGGATGGCTATTCGGGGTATAATCAGATTTGCATTGCACCAGAAGATCAAGAAAAGACTACCTTCACTTGTCCATTCGGCACGTTTGCTTTTTGTAGAGTATCGTTTGGCTTATGTGGTGCACCTGCCACTTTTCAGAGATGTATGATGGCTATATTCTCTGATATGATTGGAAACAATGTCGAAGTGTTCATGGATGACTTCTCCGTATTTGGACATTCGTATGATGAATGTTTGAATAATCTTCGTTCGGTGCTCAAAAGGTGTGTGGAAACTAATTTGGTGCTCAATTGGGAAAAATGTCACTTTATGGTGCGTGAAGGCATTATTCTTGGGCATAAAGTCTCTAGCAAGGGTCTTGAGGTGGACAAAGCCAAGGTGGGAATCATTGAAAATCTTCCACCACCTATTTCTGTGAAAGGAATCCGTAGTTTTCTTGGTCATGCGGGTTTTTATCGGCATTTCATTAAGGTCATCTCGAAGATATCTAAGTCGTTGCGCAACTTGCTCGAGAAAGACATGCCTTTCAAATTTGATGATGAATGCTTGGCGGCATTCGAGACTCTCAAGAAGAGTTTGATAACTGCACCAGTTATTACGGCACCTGATTGGACAGAACCTTTTAAGATGATGTGTGATGCGAGTGATTATGCAGTGGGAGCAGTTCTTGGGCAGCGCAAGAATAATCTTTTTTATGTGGTCTACTATGCTAGTAAGACTCTAATTGGAGCTCAAATGAACTACACCAATACTGAGAAGGAGCTCTTTGCTATAGTCTTTGGTTTCAAAAATTTTTGATCTTATCTACTTGGGACAAAGGTGACATTATTCACTGATCATGCTGCCATTCGCTATCTAGTCTCAAAGAAGGATTCGAAGCCTAGACTTATTCGTTGGGTGCTCTTGCTACAGGAATTTGAGTTAGAGATCAAGGATCGAAAAGGTACTGAGAATTAAGTAGCTGACCATCTCTCTAGATTGGAGAATCCTGATTCTACTTCACATGATAAGACATTGATCAACGAATCTTTTCCGGATGAGCAGTTGTTCGCAGTTCAGGAGGAAGAGCCATGGTTCGCAGATATTGTGAACTATCTTGTCAGCAATATAATGCCTCATAATATGAATGCATCTCAAAAGAAGAAGTTTCTGTATGAGGTGAAGTGGTACATGTGGGATGAACCGTATTTGTTTAGAAAAGGAGCTGACCAGATCATCAGGAGATGTATCCCATTCTGTGAGACGGAGGGGATATTATGAGACTACCATTCCATAGTTTATGGTGGACATTATGGTGGTGAAAAGACAGCAGCTCGTATTCTGCAAGCAGGTTTTTTCTGGCCTACTTTGTTTAAGGATACACATCAGTTCGTTTTAAGGTGTGAACGTTGCCAAAGAGTGGGGAATCTTACGAGGAAGGATGAGATGCCGTTAAATGTGATGCTTGAAGTTGAGGTCTTTGATGTTTGGGGAATCGATTTCATGGGACCATTTGTCTTATCCTGCAATAATCAATACATCTTGCTGGCAGTCGATTATGTCTCAAAATGGGTAGAAGTCAAGGCTCTACCGACGAATGATGCAAAGGTAGTGTTGAATTTTCTTCATAAGCAGATTTTCACAAGGTTTGGAATGCTACGAGTAATCATAAGTGATGAAGGGTCGCATTTCTGCAACCGTAAGTTCACTTCTTTGATGCAGCGCTACAATGTAAATCATCGTATTGCTACTGCCTATCATCCGTAAACTAATGGTCAAGCTGAAGTGTCTAATAGAGAGATCAAGCGCATTTTAGAGAAAGTGTTTTGTCCGTCAAGGAATGATTGGGCTTTAAAGCTCGATGAAGTTGTTTGGGCTTATAGAACAGCATACAAGACTCCACATGGGATGTCCCCGTTTCAACTTGTTTATGGTAAGGGATGTCATTTACCTGCGGAGCTTGAGCATAAGGCTTATTGGGCGTTAAAGAAGTTGAACCTTGATCTAGATGCAGCTAGGAAGAAGCGAATGCTTCAATTAAATGAACTTGATGAATTTCGACTTCAAGTGTACGAGAACAACAAAATGTACAAGGAAAAAGTGAAAAGGTGGCACGACAGGAAGCTATCTCCTAAGTCATTCGTGCCGGGGCAACAAGTTCTGTTATTCAACTCTCGTCTTCGACTTTTTCCGGGAAAGTTGAAATCAAGGTGGTCTGGACCTTTTATTGTCAAAACTGTGTTTCCACATGGAGTGGTGGAGATTTTTGAGAATGATCCGGGCCAAGCATTCAAGATTAATGGTCAGCGATTGAAGCATTACTATGGGGACACGGCAAACCGGGAAGTGGTTAGTGCCGTTTTATTGTCAACTTGATCGAAGTAGTCTACGTCAAGCTAATGACGTAAAAGAAGCGCTTCTTGGGAGGCAACCCAAGATTTGTGACTATAGGAACCCTTAGTGCCGTTCCTACTGCTGATTTTTCGAGGGGAACTGCTGCGAGACCTCGTTTGATGGATAGGGCTGCTGGGAGGAGTATACTAGGCTTCTGGCTATGCCGATTTTGAAGGAGAGGGGATTTTTACCATCGGGGAGGGATGGTGAGTTGTTACCGATGATTGCGGAGAAAGGATGGATTTCTTTTTGTGAGTCACCGGAGGCGGTTCCAATGAGTGTGGTTTGCGTGTTTTATGCGAACGCGAAGGCGGACAAGAATGGGTTTACTGTAATTCGTGGGCTAACAGTTGATTATCAGCCCGCGACGATTCATCGTGTGACTGGATAGCGATAGTGGAAGCCCACGGAGGAGAATTGGAATGTGAAGACCTCTGAGGATTTTGATTTGGATTTGATTTATGCTAATCTCTATCAGCCGAGCACGGTTTGGAAGTTCAAGACGGGAACTAACGAGTATCGTTCTTTTCCGGCGATTGCGATGAATAGGTATGCCCGTGCATGGAATGCCTGTGCATGGAATGCCTTTATTTGAGCTAATATTTTGCCTAATTCACAAGTACATGAGGTTATAGTTGAGCGAGCAAGGTTGTTATGGGGGATCTTGAATGAGGAGTATTATGTGGACCTTGGTGAGTTCATCTACCAAGGGATTTTGAAGTTTCTGAGGGGAGCGAAGCACATGAACATCCCTTATGCATCTACTGTCACGAAGCTGTGCAGAGCAGTGGGAGTTCATTGGCCTTCTCACGAGCAGCTGCAGATGCTGGCCGCTCCTATTGACTCAGCGATTCTCAATGTGATGCAGGAGTGGACGGGTGGAGAGCCCGAGGAGCATGGTTTAGGATATCGTCTTCCAGGAGGACGTCCAGCAGCTGGTGCTACCATGGCTAGGCCCAGTCAGGGTCGTGATGAGGCAGGCTCTTCTAGGGCTCAGGAAGGTGCTGGGATGGATGATGCCCAGTATAGGAGACTGTCGAGGAAGATGGATGCGATGTATGAGTCGCAAAGTAGGTTCGCTCAGGAGCTCACCCTTGCGCTTGGGACTGCTTTCAGAGGCCTTGGAGCTGACATCCATTGGCTCGTTTTTGGTGAGGACTCTGCTTATCCGCCTTTTGAAACTCCACCCTCTGAGGGTGATGATGATGATTTCTCCGAGTAGGTATACCCTGTGTTCCTTTCTACTACCTTCACTGGGGACAGTGAAGATTTTAAGTTTGGGGGTGGTAGTTAAGGAATATTTTTGTGTGTGTGTCATGTAGTTGCATATTCATGATATTTTAGTTCATATAATTGCATATTTTTATCATATATAGTTTTTTTGATTTTATAGCTTTATCATGTCATGTCATTTAGCTCATGCATATACCATGATCCCTTTTGTATTACTTTACCGATTGATTTGTGATATTGATGCAAGTGTAGTGATATCGTTAGAGTGATGATTGAGTCTTGTAGATTGACATGCATGCTAGAAACACTTCTAATTTCACTAAGTCTTAGAGTACGCTTAAGGACTAGATCGTTGTTATAGTTTGATGGTTGTTGAGGTTAATTTATTGATTATGCTTAGAATTTATGATAGTCTCTTAATGATAAAAGGCATGAAAAGAAAAAATTGGAGTAAAAATTAGAATTCATTGCTAATTGTGGCTAGGCGTCAAAAGGCTAGTAGCCGGCTCGTATTTTTATGCGAGTAGTCTAGGGTTGAGCAAGATGGAGCGAAACACACTTGCTCAGAAATTTGAAAAAAAGAGAAAAAAATAGAAAAAAGAGAAAGAAAAAAAGAAAAAAAAGAGTAAAGAGTTAATTCATAATTGATCACGAGTGGGTTCTTTGGTATTCAAGTTATTAAGTTCTTAGGGGACTTTGTGCCTAGTGACCTAAGGCTTTCATAGTCTGGGATCCGCTAACCTAACTCTTGCTAAATGGATGCCATTGCATAAGTCTTTTGTGGACCTCACTCATTGCACGGTCAAATAAGCATTTGTTGTTGTGTTGAATAAAAACATGATTCCATAATAAGCTCCAGTGATCTTGAAGTGTTATAAGTCATTTTGTGCCAAGAATTTATTCTTCGTATAATCATGTGATTGCCTTGAGGATAATCGAGTTATGATAATTGATCTAGTTTCGAAGCATATTTGTTAAGCAACCGAACACACCACGTTTCTAGTTGTATGTTAGTCTGCATGATTTGATTGATCTTTATTCGCCTAATTGCATTTGTTGAGATGTTTTGAGTTGATTGGTTTAGTCATTGTGAGGGGGATCGCTGCATTTCATGTAGATTGCATTCATGCATGTTTTTGTTTTGCTTTTGAGTCTGTGACGCTTGAGGACAAGCATCGATTTAAGTTTGGGGTGTGATAAGTGGCATTTTATACCACTTAGAACGTCTTATAATGGCTTGAATTGATGTCTTGAAATCAGGTATTTTGTATATTTGATGTGTTTTTCTAGTGTTTGCGCATTTCAGGGTATAACTTGAGTTTGTGGGGAGATTTCATTAGGAATAACCCTAGAGGAGTGCTTGGCATTGGATGTGGGAAGTTAGGAGCAGAACGCAGCAGAAATCGGGAGCAGAATAAGGAATTTTCCAGTAACCTGCTGGGCGCCCGCTCAGGAATCCTGGGCGGCCGCTCAGGGGCGAGAAATTTAATACTGATTTTTTATAATCCTTATTCTGTTGGACTTTTGAGACGGCTGGTTCTTGTGTGCTTCTATATAAGTAGTTTTTAGAGACGTTTCACAGTGTGTGGTATCAAGCAAGGAGCGAGGAGAGAAGAAGAAGACTGTTTTAACACATCGCAATGAAGAAGAGGAAGCATACATTTTCTTGTGATTCTTTTATTCGTTGTATCAGTGGATGCTAGTTTTCTTTACTTTGAACCTTATTACTCTTGTGACGTACTCTGGTTTTAATAAGTATTTTTATTAGTTTATATTGTGTGTTATATCATGTTTTTATATGAACCCATGGTGACGATGAGTTCTATCATGGGCTAATCGTGATCATGGGGTCGTAACAGATTTACTATGGATTTCTTTAGTTAGTTGTTTAATACCCTAGTATGTGATGATTGTATGATATATAGCATAGGTTGCGCTTATTCATCTTATGTGCGTCGCGAACATATAAGATAGTCTGTTAATCTCTTGTGAAGCGACAGTGGATCTTGAGGTTTAGAACTTGCCATGCTAGCATAGGTTCATGTGTGTGTATGCATGATTAGTAGGTAACTCTAACCGTTTTACTTGCCCTGTGTAATCATAAAGAATAACTTGTGCTTAAATCGTTATGTTATCAAATTATGTAGACATATAGGGTCTCAACATAATCGATGCCTATTCAACTTCTATCTCAATTTTGGATGTTTGGTAGAATGGTATTGGTTCGACGAAAGTTGGATTTTATCAGTTTCGTGTTGTTCGATTAATATCATCATTTTTATATGCTAAAGGTAATAACAATAACTATTGAAGGAAGTATTAATGAAGTTATGATCTCATGTGTGTTTAATATTGTTAATTCAAGTGTCAATTAAGTGTTTAATTCTCATAATTAATTATAGTTAATAATTAGTTAATCAAATCTAAGTGTTATTGTCCTGACATTGAGAAGTAATCATACATTGGTGAGTAAGTGTTAATTGAACATAATTAGTCTGAGTCTCTGTGGGAATGAACTAGAAATTATTCTATATTACTTGCGAACGCGTATACTTGTCTGAATTATTAGCGCGTGTTTTGCGCCTAACAGTGTCCCTCTTAGAGCTTTTACAAGTTTAATCCTATCTTCCTTTGGATAACCACTGCCTAGTAAATCAATCCTAAATCTTGAGAATTGGCCAGCTTTGATGTTCATAAACTTTACATCTTTAGAGATTCTGCTCATTCCTTTTGCTTTCAGTTCTTCTGATCTTTTGATATACATTTCAATCTCATCATCATGCTTCCTTTTTCTTTCCTCATATTCAGCCTCATTTCTTCTTCTTCTTTCTTCCCTTTCAATCAACCACTCAGCTAGAACAGATCTCCAAGCTCTTGTAGCAGTATCCTTGTCCTTCAGCAAACTTATCACTCTTTTGATTTCTGTTGGAGAAAGAGTATCCATCAAATTACTGCCAAGAAAAGTAAAGGACCCATCTTGAAAGCAGATTTTTGCTTCCTTTATAGTAACAACCCAGACCCTAACTATTTCCTCAGCCAGTTGTTGGAAATAATCTTCATCTGAACTGCACAAGTTTAAGGGTAGAAAATCATTCTGCTTAAAACAATTCCAGATGGCCTTTTCAGTAACTTCAACTTTTTCTACAGGCTTAGCTTTCTCTGGTGTTCTCCTAATAGACTTGAAATGAATTTTGTGATGGTTTGACAGGGGGTAAGGTTGAGATTTTCTTAAGAGATGTTTGGCTTGTGGTGATTGGAATGTTTAGCAAAGAATTAGCAGTTTTCTTGTATAGAAATTTAGGCTTAGAGATTTGAGGTGGTTTGATGGTTGAGATTGTTGACTTTCAAGGTTGAGATAAAGGTGGAGCTAGTTATGTTTGGATTTTTAGGGTTTGGTGTGGTACTGAGACATCATGCTTTTTCTTGCTTCTCCTCTCACTTCCTCTCTTCTTCTCATCATCCTTCTTTTCATCACCCTTCTTCTTTTCACCCTTACTGCCAGTTTCTTTAGAATCTTGACTTAGATTTGAGCTAGAAGGATTTTTCTTATCATCCTTCTGCTCATCATCATCCTCATCTTTCCTTAGATTGTACTGAGTGTTTGGAAACATGGTGTCAGGATTCAAGAGATATCTGTCCAAGATTTTTATCAATTCTTCTTATTCTTTTTATGCTTCAAGTCAGACTGCAATGTCATGATCAGCCTCATATTTGATCTAACATAATGTTTGGGAACAATGAGATGCCTTGCTTGACTGGTTGTTGGACAGACATAAACTACTCCTTTGTTTGGATGTAGATAGGCTTCTGGAAAAGCTGCAATCTGTGCCTTTTGAGCTCTTAGAGAAGTTAAGTGTCCTCTTGAATGACTGGGTTCACCCTATCAATCACTACATCTAGTTCAGATGCTCTTAAGGTTTAAAGATATGGAAGAGTCACCTAGAGACACCTGTCCACACCACCATCATTGATATTCATGATAATCCTTTTCTCTAGGAAATTATCAACTTTTACCACCACTGCTCTTATGAAATTGATGTTCTTGCCCAAAGCTTTCTTTTAACTCATATAGTTGTGTTGAAGAGATAATCTTAGTATTGCAAGAAGGTCATTGAATTCCTGATCTTGATTAGGTCCTTCTGCAGCCCTTAGTAGTCTTTCTTTCCCAATATCAACTTGAGTACCTGACCTTCGTCCCACCTGAACAGGTTCTTTAGATTGTTTCTTTGCATCCCTAGATTTTGCAATCCTAGCCATAATCTCCCCCTTAGTCTTGGGAACAGGCATGAGCAGGGGAGTTGGAATTTCTAGCCTAATTTATTCAGGTAAAGCTGGCGGTGAAATGTTGAGCTTCCCCATAATGGCCCCCAAAGCAACAAAATTCTACATTTGAAGGTGCTTATGAGAGTCCACCAAGGTCTGGATGTCAGTTTGTTGACTCTTGACTAGAGAAGTCAAGCCTTGGACTTATGCAATGAGAGAAGCATTAGAGGTTTCCAGAGAAGCTACCTGGGTCTTGAGTGCTTGAAGGTCTTATGGAGAGGAGCTTGCAGTAGAGAGAGCAGTAGATGGTCCAAATGTAGCTTGCACAACTTTCTGAATTTTATCCATGACCAAAGGTGAAGGAGTATATCTAGCAGTGTGCATTTGATTCAACTTCCACTTTGTGTCATTGGATTTAGTGATATGATCTTGAACTACCTTGTGAAAGGCTACAAAAGGGTCTTTTAGCTGATTCACACTCTTATCAATCCCACTGAGATCATACCTTGACATTTATTCTAAGAATATTTTGAATTTGTTTTTTATCTCAGTTTGAGAAGGGATGATTTGGTCCATCTTTTCCCCGACCATTTTCATTATCTTGTCCTGATGTCCATTCAATGTGATTTGAAGTGCTTTTCCAAAGTTATGGAAAACCTTCATTTAAGCTTATAAACATCATTGATGGCATCATACACCTCTTGTGGAGTTAGGGATCTGGCATTGCTTCCCAGAATTGTAATGTACTCTTCCCTGAACTTGGCTAGCACAACATCCATTTCAATGGTGAAGTCCTTATCCATCCAAGCATCACAGTTGGCATCCTGACCAGCTTCATCAATAATCTTTGCTTGATTTTCTTCAACATCAGCCTGGTAGGTGAGCATGATAGCTTGGTAGTCCTGGTTGGACATGTTTGATGTGAGTAGTTGTTGGGATATCTGTGCAAGGCCTCCAAGTTGATCAACTCTAAGATCTTCAATGGTGGAAGGTTGATATGTGGTTTCCTGAAGCCACTGGGAGATTAAGTGTTGATGTTGAGGTTGTGAGGTGGATGGTTGAGAGTTAGAACCAAATGTGATTGAAGTCACAATTTTACTCACAGATTGCTCTGTGGTTATAACTAGTTGTTGTTCCTCACATGAAGTGGGAACCTCCAATTGAATTATAGGGGATTTACTGGGTTACTGTCATGTTCATCAGTCTCAAACCCTTGTGCTTCTTGCAAAGAATTATCACTTGAAAGTGATAAACTTGCTTCCCCATAGCAGGATCATTGTCAATTGTACTCCTAGCATCAACTGCTAATGCAATTTCCTTTTAAGGTTATGAGGGGAGTTATTCCTACATGAGGAACCTCCAATTGAATTGGAGAGGATTTAGATAGCTCCCCCTCAGGAGTACTACCATCAAACCTTACAGTTTTTAAAGACTGATTTGCACATGAAGGTGCATTTAGTATCTTCATGGGGTCTTCAATAAAAACTGATGAATCCTCCATGGTTTTGATGGTGTCATCAAGGTCTATCCCAGCTAGTAGCCTCTCACCATTTGATTGGAGTGTCTGGGTGGTGAGCAAGGTTTCTTCAACCAAGTCACTTGATTTATCTTGCACTTGAGAAGTGGATTCAAATGCTGTAGGTAGAGAAGAAATTTGTGAGATTAGAAGTTGTTGCTCAGAAGTAAGTGTTGGCAGCTCCCCCTAAATGGATGAGGAAGCTTCAAAAGATGTGCCCTCACTATGTGTGCCATTCTTATTTCTCCTACCATACACTTGAATTGCTTCAGGTGCAGGCTGTGCAGACTCTGTACAAGATGCATTGGGGTGAATGCTCTTTTCAATAGACAGACCGTGTTGAGAGGATGTATCTAGAGTCTGTTTAGTCCCCATTTTTATAACTTCATCCTGTTGGGAGGATACAGAGGTGGCTTGAGTGGTTAGCTCAGATTGTTTACTCTTCTTTGATCTCTTGACCAAGGGTGACTCAGTTTCAGTTTGATCCTCACCACTCTCATCTATTGCTGTTAGTGTTACCTCCTTTCTCTTTCTTTTACTCACCTCATCCTTTTGAGAAGATGAGGTGGTTGGTTTTCTAGCTACTAAGGGTTTTGAAGAAATGGTTTCAGCTTGGGAAGGTCCCTGTGGGTGTTCCTGTGTTTGTACTTCCACAGGTTCAGAAATCATAGTTGTGCTAGATTTTACATTGGATCTCATGTCAGGCATTGGGTAAGGGTAAGTCCTAAACCTCTCCAACATGAATGGAGTGAGTTTCAGACTTGCATATACCTTGTTCTTTGTAGTAAGTGAACCAAATATAATTTTGGACACTTGCTTATAATTGGCTATTTTAGTGCTATCATTACCATTCAACAAATGTATGTCTGCTATTTATGAATTAAAGTGGACATAATAAATCTAGGAAAGAAAATTTCTTTACCTCTAGTAGATAATGGAATGGTCAGCCTGGTTGCAAGTTCTTCCAGGATCAATAGACCAACATTCAAGTGTCTGTTGTGGGCTATTGAGTACACCAGCTTCTGCACCACACTTAAAATATTGTCATACCCATTCTTTCTACATATGAAGGCCCTTACTATAGGATCAAACACAAAGGACCATTCCTTCCTTAAGTTTGTCTTATTCAAGCTTGACAAGTTAATTTTCCAACCATAATTGATGAAGTCCATGAAATCTATCAGTTCATCCTGTGTTGGCACCTCCACAAGGTTTACAGTTGGAAAATTCAATGCTATGTTCACATCTTGCTCATTAAACCCAATTTGTTGGCCTCCAACTGAGCAAGTTACCACCAGAGATACATAATTATCATTTATAACAGTCCTTACCATAGCTGTTGTCCAAAATTTATGTAGCACATCTAGGTACAATACTGGGTTAGTAGTTAAAGATCCTGCAAGGTAAGATTCAGAAATAAATTTTACAAACCCCTTGAGACTATAAGGGGCTTGGTTAGCATCAGTAAAAGCTAGGTAGTTTGTTCCTTTCTCTGGAATAGTTGCTCTAACAATATTGAGTGCCATTGTTGATTGGTAAGTGTGAATGGGTAAGAAAAATTAGTACGAAAGGAGTAAAAACAAGAGAGAAATCGGTTTTCGATTGAAAAGCTAGGTCACTTGAGATCTCGAAAGTTGTAATTATGTATATGTATCGAGATGTCTGGGTATTTATAAAAGCAAATGACTTATCGAGAACTCAAAAATAGACGTTTAGAATTAGTCTATCGAGAAGTTATTTTAAGAAATGAAATTACATATCGAGAAGTCATTTTAGATTACTCATATAGAGAATTAAAAATTGACTTATCGAGATGTCAAATAAATACCCAGTTTTTCCAGAAATAGACTGAACTAATTCTAACTTTTATTTGAATAAATTTAAAATAAAATTAGAATATATTTGCCGAAAGTATTTTACCGAAATAATTTATTAACTTAAATTATTTCAGTTCTGAGTTATTGATAAGTCTGAAAATTATACTTGTAGAGAACTCTGTAAATTAACACTACTAGAGAACTCTAAAAGGACTTATCGATAAGTCATAAAAAATCTTATTGAGAAGTCACTCGCGAAGTCAGTGGATTGACTTATCGAGAACTCACTCGAGAAGTCTTAAAATGACTCGTCAATAAGTCAATTAGACTGATCGAGAACTCAGTTCTTTATAAAATTATAATCAACTTAAGCCTGCCTTGTGTTAATTTTACATATTAAAGTTGTAAGTTAACAACTGAGCAGTTTACTTAAAATTTGAAAAATTCCAAGCTATTTTTTTTTAAAATAAATAAATAAATATGCAGAGATTTCTGAAATATTTATAATTCATATTTTAGTTAATTTACAATTAAATCAAATTAATTTTGATTTACTAGAAATTAATCTACTGCAACACATTAACTGAGTTCTTGCCTTATGAAGAATTAAGCATTCCAATTTCACCTACAAGTCTAGTGAAAGTTGCTTCATCCAAAGGTTTAGTAAAAATATTAGCTAATTTTTTTTTCAGTTGGAACAAAAATGAGCTCAATGGTACCATTAGTAGCATGTTCTCTGACAAAATGGTACCTTGCATCAATGTGCTTTGTTCTAGAATGATTAACTAGATTAGCTACTATAGATATAACACTAGTATTATCACTGTAATATCCGGGATATGACGTGTAATTATTTTTTTTAATAATAAATATTATGTAATTATTATATGAATTTTGGTAATTATTGTAACGCCCTCCAGACCCGGGGTATAAGTCTGGGGGTTACTAGCTAATCACCAAACCTATACAATTTGATTAACAATTAATAAAGAAATGAAATTAAACCCCTTTAACACTAACCAGGATCTTTTTAGGTTGAAGTATGAAAACAAGAAACACTAACTACTTTTATTACAAACCAACATTCAAAGTCTCACAAACTCTCTTTATTACAAACCATTGTCTAATTCATTTTAAGCTAAGTTCAACTTTTATTCAAACACACACACCTACTATCTATTAACACTCCACCTGCTCGGGAAACTTAAAACTTTCTTCCTGGATTGGGATCAACACCTTGGGTATAAGAGGATCCCGAGGCTTGACTCGCTTCTTTACCACTCGAGTCCTGATTGGTTTCATATTCCTTCTTAACTGAAAACAATAAGGTGAATAACAACAAAAGGGGTGAGCCAAAAGTTGCTCAACAAGTCCACAAACATATAAACAGTGTTAAAGCATTTTAAATGAATCCGTCATCCCAGGTATATCTGCCAAGATATAACCTCACGAGAATAGAAAGAAGGCCATTACTAGCGAGTACAAATAAACTAAACTGGACACAAGTTTGCATCTATATTCTGCTGATCAGTCAGAATATAATGCAGATCCATATCTCAGTATATAGATCCAGTCGGGTACCCAGGCACTACGGCCCACGTCGAGGCACCAGTCATCCCGGTCCTCAGGATTAAGACACACTCAATCCCAAAATATCCTTATCCAGTCCATCGCTTAGCAACCGGGACAATCGGTATGCTTTGATATATTCCAAACACTAGAATATATCAATCTCCATGTGTTACCAACAGAATATGAATCAAGAATCCAAAGAAACGGAGAAATCAAGAATTGAAATGAAATATGAACAAAGGAATAGGGATTGTATATTAGTGATCAAGAACAATAATCAAGAGAATGTAAATGTGATAAATATTTAAATCAATATCACTATTCCGAAAGTAGAATAAAGGAAAAACTTGCCTTCTGCGTGACTTACTGCAATTGAATCACTTATGTCTATCACCTTGGACTATTACCGACTCAACTGGCCTGGCTGGCTTAGCTTCTGTTGGCAAAACAGACTGGTTAAGTCACGTCATACTTCATTTGCATCTTGAATCGACTTCAAACTGATCCTAACATCTACCCATGCGCTTATGACTGACTCATATATTACATATAAGCAAGTAAGACTCGATTAACCACGTAATACACATAAGCACATAAGCACATAATCATTTTAATGGTTAAAATAATTTTTAAAACCAAAATCGACTCGCTGATCGCTCAACTGATCGTTATCTGACTCGTTTCCCATTTTTCCGGAATTTTTCAGACTCGTCTCGGCACGTAACTTGACTGATAATCAAACAAGTCACAAAATCAACTAACTTCTAAAAAAAATTAAGCTTTGATATTATTTTTAATGAAAAGGATTCATTTTTCTGAGTTAACAGGCTTTCGTTTCACGCAAAACGGACTAACGGTTGAATTATTATTAATTAAATACTGATAATTCCATTTATTAATCATTATAAATAATTATTACTAATTTTTAAAACCCAAAAATAATTTTTAAATCATTATTTAAGAAAATCAGAATTAAAAATAATTTTTCTATAATTTTTGAAATTAAAATGAATTTATTATGATTTATTGAAAATTATTTGATTAATTATCAAAATAATTAATCACTTTTAAGTAATTAATAAGTAATAAATAAATAATAAATAATTAAGAAAATAATTCAATCTGATTTTTAGAAAATAATTCAGAATTATTTATAATATAAATTAATTAATTAAATAATTAATTAATCAATTTACAAAATAAATAAAACTGATTTTTAAAATTAATAAAAATAAAAAGTAAAAATAATTTCCAGAAACATATGTCAGAAAACAGACATCTGACAAGGTGGATCTAAACGGGTTCTGGAAACGGGTCAACCGGGTTGGATTCCGGGTCTGTGAAGAACACCACCGCAATCTGGGTTTAAACCCAGAATCCGGCGACTTCATCGAACTCCGGCGAGTCCAATTCCTGGCCAAACGGACACCGTTTGGTTCCGTTTTTGATCCCAAAACATCCCAAACTACTTCCCCAATCTGTTTCAGGCCAAAATCGACCAGAAACATCCCTGGATATCATTCTCCAATCAAAATCATCAAGAACTCCGGCCAAAAATCCAAATCACTCATTTGTACATAACATCAAACGTTATATAGTGCAAAATGAAGCTAAGAACATGTACAATCAAAGCCCTAACATTACAAGAACCAAATATTCACAGAAATCATCGAGTTGTGTTTTGAAAATTCGACCTAAACCCTAGAAATTGTGAATCATTATCCAAGCATCGTTTGTTCAATTAAACACCATGAATCGACTGTAAATCATCTAACAAAGCTATATTTTAATCATCAAAACATCACAATAACCCCAGAATCAAAAAGCCCTAATTCGAACATAAACCCTCGAAATCAAAAATCAAAAACGATGCAATAAAACGTGAAATTGATGCAAGAAACAGAAATAATGGATCAAAACCTTCGATTTGAGTACTTGAATCATACGATTTGATGTTGTAATCAGTGAGAAATCACGATTTGATTCTTCGACCCGAACCTGTTCTTCCCGACCCGATTTCAGAGAGTTTTTGGTAATTTTGCATATTTTAATGATTAATTATAATTAATTAAATAAGAATTAGGCTATTTATAGTAGTAAAAATAATACTCCTAATTAAAATTAAGAGGCTAATTATACATTAAATAAAAATATTGGGCCCTAATTTTTATAATTTTTGAGTATTAAAATTTAATTTATAAATATTTTATATATGCAATATATATGCCAAAAATTCCCAAAAATTGTGAATAATGCAAAAATGCAAAGAAATAATATAAATGAAAGTCCTATAATTTTATAAAAATAAAAATGTGATTTTTGTGGGGTTTTTGACACCCAATGGGGCCCGGAAAAATCATTTTTCGCAAAACGAGAAAATTTATAAATTATCTAGATGTTCAGAACATGGCGATTGTAAAAGTCATTTGATGAAAAATAAGGCCCATTATTTTATTTGAAATACTGGCTTTAAAATCATCGTTTGGGTCATAAAACGTTTGAAATAAAACCTATAAATGCATAATAAAATATCTGAAAAATACCTTAAAATACAGAAATGACATGGAATACACGTATCACGTAACAGTTAGGGTTTATCAGATAATCACACATAAATGACACATTAATTCACATATTTTATTATAATCATGATATAATATAAACGTAAAGTTCCCAGTCGTTACAATTATCTGTGAAGTGGTATCTGTGTTTGGATATGTAAATATGATATAATTAGAGTATATTAATTTTTATATGTCCAAAATAAAATATAGATAATTGTCATATCTTCCTATTTATTTTTATGATGATTTATGATTTTATTGGACATTTATGGATTTTATAATTTCTTTTTCTGAGTAATTACAAACTATTTTAGATAATCGGGAAACAGCCGACCTCAACCGTTTTTACAACCCGAAACTCTTCCGAGAACTCCTTCCTAACCTAATTGTAATATTCTGAGCATTTTCCATGTTTCGACTTTTTCGATCTGGCGTACGGTTTGTCCTGTGCGGGTCCCGGCGCAATATTTTCGATGCAATATTCATTTCGGTAAATCAATAAAACTTGTATTTTTGATAAACGAGATCTTTTTATTAAAATATTATAATTATCACCTCGTAATACGTGTAACCGGGAGCTGAGACCAAGACCGCAGTACAAATTGTAAAGATTTGGATAATTATCCCGAAAATCGGTACCGTTTGGATCCGTTTTTATAAATAAACGTACTATTTTATATCTGGAATGATCCAACGGGATACTAATTTCCCGTAATTATAAATAGCCTTTACCGTACTTTATTTCGTACAGAAAATCATTTGCAGCCAGTAAATTATATAATTTTACAGAGAAAATACTTATATTCATATAAACTTCTGAGAATCAAGCTGCAATTTCAAGGCGTTACCGGATTCCGATTGGAAAGCTCGAGTACTCAAAACGAAGGTCTTGAGGTGTTCTATCAGAATCAATAAGCCTTACAACTGCAGAATCAAAGGGTATTTTTCTTTAATTTTTATTAATTTTGAATTATTTTGATTAAAAATATGAATTTTTCTTCGAATGATTGTTTGAATGATTTGATGCTTGTATGTTGTAGAACTTTTCTTCCTGATGATTTTGATATGTCATATGACTGATTTGGAGTTCAATAACATGTTCAAAATTGAGTTTGATTTTCGAATTTTGAAATTAGGGTTTGTAACCCGTATGAATGTTCTTGATTAAATTTGGGGGTTTCTTATTTAGGGATTAACAGATGTTCTAGATGGGTGGGTTTTGTTCCCCTTGAAATTTGCAATCGATTGGTGTATAGTATGTTTACAGACGATCCCTTATTCTAAGGGAGTTGTCATTTGAAGTTTCTTCGAGTTCACCGGAAACCGGCGAACTTCCCGGCCAATTTCCGGCCAACTCAGGGGTTATCAGAACGATTTGAATACATGGTTGTGTTCCTTGTGAGCTGTAGTTGTGATCTGGAAGTGATGGTGGTGTGAGGATGCCGGAATCGAGTTTTCCGGCTGACAGGGGAATTTTCCGGCGAGGGGTGTAAAAATTGCAGTTTAGCCCTGTTTATTGTTTTAAAATTGATCCAACGAACCGTATTGACTCTGAAAAATGTTTTAAAAATTATATTAAATACCTGAAAGACTGTTTATAGCCCGAGACTTCCTTATAAATGAAATTTCATTGATTGTTTGACGTGCTCTGTGCTATATGTAACTTATTTGTTTGACTGTCATTCTATGTGATCAGTGTTTACTTGTTTTAGCATAACTTTTAATCCGTAAATCAGATTTGTGTGGAACGAAGGGTAGATGAACCTTATGACGTTTATGTGACGATTAGAATAATGTAAGATGCATATTGATAGATACTTATGATGCCTAGCAGAGTAGACAAGGCGTAGAAAAGGGAAGCAGGTGATCATAAAGTGGAATCGATGCGTAGAAAATACAACAGGTGATCAGTGAATAGAAGCAATGCATAGAAAAGTAGACG
Organism: Apium graveolens; assembly: GCF_009905375.1. Taxonomy (NCBI): domain Eukaryota; kingdom Viridiplantae; phylum Streptophyta; class Magnoliopsida; order Apiales; family Apiaceae; genus Apium; species Apium graveolens. The sequence goes on from NC_133657.1 coordinate 64,051,074, forward strand.
AGTGGTTGTTGAATAAAGTCATTAGACAAGTACAAGTGAAGTTGAAATCGATTGTGATAAGGCAAGTACTTCTAAACCTTTTTCGAGATATATTGCAAATATTTCTAAATTTTCTCGTAACATATTGTTAAGTATACAAATTAGCTCTGTTTTATATTGTAAGTACTTTGAATCCTTCAGCCTTGAACCTGAGCCACATCATTTAATTTTTGAGCTGTAAGCCTTACTCTTTGCGAACCATTTCTTGTTGGTTTACCAGATACTAAACCACACAAATACGATAGTACACCACAAATATATACCCATCATATACCAAACATTGGAACATAATTATTTGAACATACAGAAACTTTTATACTCAACCATACCTTGCGACATCAAAGAACTAAACCTTGTAAAATCATTGTTCATCTAACACCCAATTCTCCTACAGGCTGAAGGCCATTTCTTATACATACCTTGATACACCCTTGTGATAGTCATGAAATGCATCATGCCTTTATACAAATGTTTCATCACTGTTAATTATGATCTTATTTTATTAAGTTATATTGTTGTTCATATTGAATTACTTTAGAATTGGATAGTTTTCTTTATGTTGGCCAGATTCGTGGTCAGACCAGATTCGTGGTCGAATTAGGCCAATGTGTGCCTTGGATCCAGTTTATAGAGCAGAACCGTGTGCCTTGCTCAGGGTTAGTGCGTGACTGATCAGCAGCCTAACCTTGGTTTTTTTAAAAAAATTAAAAATGAATATCCAATTCTAATGATTGTTTAACAAGAAACTTGATTCCTCCGAATCATCTCGTTTGATCATTGATTAACCTCAGTTATTGTTATTGTGACTTGCTGAGCTAGTTAGCTCACTCTTGCGAATATTTTAATGTATTCTACAGTTAAGAAGGATACGGTTGATAGCAGGGTTTCCCAGTTTGATGTACGAGCTAGGATTCCAGATTGAGTTGGATCGAGCTAGCAGGAGCTTACTACGGTAGTGAGATAGTAAGATTGTAAGAATAATTTCATTATCAGTTGTAAATTAAATTAGTTGGGATTTGGTACGTTGTAATAAAAGTTAAGGTTATGGCTTTTTTTCATACTTTAACCTATTGCGATCCATGGTTATGTAAAGCAGGGTCATTGCAAAGAATATTCCATATACAGGTTTATATATTGTGTATGTGTTGTGGACCCCAAACTTCTGACCCGGGTTTGGAGGGTGCCACAGGTTGGTATCAGAGCTACAGGTTATAAGTCACTGAAACAAGCCTAGATTATCGGAATTGGGTAGAGGGTTAGGATTAGGAATAGGAAATAGAAAGATATGTCATCGTGAGGTTGAGTGCAATTGTATAGTAGGTCTCCGGCACGGTTCGTGTTGCGATTCAGGATTCTTAGTTTGCGACGTGATTTTCAGACAATGGCAATGGCAGATCCTGTTTTCCCGATATCATCTGATCATTCGGAGCCTTCATTTTGAGGATCATCATCTTCTTTCAGATTTGATTTGCACCTTGTTCTTCCATCGGTATTAATGGTATTACCTTTTGTTATGACAGTTGCACCTCTCCAAGTTATTCTACGCTATTCTATCACCTCTTGATACGAGACTACCAATTCAAGAACCTCCATCTGCTTATTCCTGTTATACTGTACCTTCAACTATGAATGTATCTTTTCAGTTTACTCTACACCATGTTCTATACCCTCAGTTTAAAAACTTGTCTTATGGAATAACAGTATTTACGAGAATGGATTCGATAGCTACAGTAAATGGTAAGTACATGAGATATTAATAAAGGTGAGAAGGAGTATAGAAAGAAGATTCACGTGTTTCGGAGGATAGCTGGTACCAGATTAAATGGAGCCACTAGTGAATAGACCAACCGTGATTACCGTGTGGGATGGACTAGAGGAATTTTGAAAGAATTAGAGAGAAAAGTACAGATCTAGAATTTTCGTAGAATTAGATGATGGTGCTATGATAAATGTGATATATAAAGTAATGATGTGATGTGATATAAGCAAACTTTGTTCTATGAAATAGATTTGTTAGCTGTTGGATAGACCTATCCTACTTAATGACTGCAAAGATGATGATGGGAGTACTACCAGTATGGAAGCTTTGAAATGAAGTTACGAATAAGATAATATGCAACGACAACTGAAGTTTTCGTCGATTAAGGAAGGTAATAGACCCAATGAAGGAGAGGAGATAAATGGAAGTGAATGGGCCTTTGTGTAATCGTATCTTTAACTTGGTATCTTGTTATAAGACGGACAATAACCAACTCATATAGTAAGGACAACTAGATGTGTGATTTTCAAAAATTTTAAACAAGTTTTCAAAAAAGATTTTCCCTTACAAAATTTCTAAAAGCCTTTTTGGAATAAAATAAATTTTAAACATTGGTTGTCAAGTTACTACTTGAGTTTCTTGTTTGTTAAAAGACCCGGATTACCTGGAAGGATACTGTTTCAGACTTAGTATTGCTAATTCAGAGAACGAAGTAACCCGCGATTATGAAGAAGTTGATTATTCGTAATAGTAAGGTGCAAGTATTGTTTGATAAGATTAATAACAGAATCAAAGTTCAAAGAATTACTAGGACTATCAGAGTTCAAAGAATTCATTGATTTAACAGAAGCCTGAGCAAGACCGAAGAAGATTGAGAAGATTTTCAGACTTTTCTACAAAAAGAATATTATTAACAAAAGGAACATTATGTTGAATGATTCATGGTTATTCTAAATAAAAAAAGAGGAAACTCGTGGTTATCTGATAAGAATGCCATTATGATCGAATTGTTAAAGTATTATACGTATAGATACGATATTACAGACGCAAGACTTAACAAGTAAGAATTTACCATAATACTTAGTTTGCGAAGGCATTTCAGTGTACCTTCTAAAGTTGTTATATGACACAATTGGGATATGATCGAATAAGCTCGAAAGATGAATACAAGTGAAATGGGGATGGTGATCAATGGTATCATTCTTGTCCTCAATATTAAAGCGTATATACCTTTTTAAATTCCTAAAAATGTATGAACTTCTTTTCTTAATTAATTCTTTATGATGATATCAAAAAGGAGGATGTTGCATTCCTTTCAAATTTAATTGTTCCCCTCAAGTTTTGCTCTCTGATTGGGACAAACAGTGTTATGGTGAGACGCTTTGTAATAACCCCAAAATTTTGAACTCTTTGTAACCCTTATGAATAGTATTTTTGCTGATATTGCTGAATAAGAAAACTGTTCATGCCACACTATGTAGGGGTTCTGTTATGGATATTCTGAGATTTTATTGGTACTCTATAGGTTATATAAGTGTATGTAAAGATCGTCAGAATCCAATTCCGAACACTTTGATTTTTCCCGGAAATCCACTAGATACGGAAGGAATTGAGTATAAGGTAACAGGATGAAAAGGATTTAAATTAAAGGATTATAAGAGAGGATCATAAAAGGAATATAATATATTGAGAAAGGTTAAGGGAACCTAAGTAATAAGATCCCGGATATGATCCCTCAAACGATAAACGAAAACAAAAGATAAGCGAACCGTATAACAGATCAGCGGTCATTAGGCAAACAATTAGGAAGTTAATCAAAGAGATTAGAGGGGATGATGTCACCCAACCAATGAGAAGAGGACAAAGAGGGGAGGATGACATCACATGATGACATAAGCATGACATAAGGAGAAGGAGATGTGGTTGGTTTATAACCACACAAAGACAAGGTTAATAAGGTAATTAACTAAAACAAAAACAAAACTACATCCACCAAGACAAAGCAAATCATTTCATCAAAACAAAAAAAAATTTGTATTCTCTTCACCAAGAACATTTGCTCTCGGCTTTTCCTATTTTTCAAAGAGAAGATTTTCAAAATCCAAGATCCAAGCTTCCTAAATTGGTAAGATAATTCTCTAGTATTCCTTATGCATAGTTATGGCTATCTTATGAGTTTAAGCCTCTAATTCATTCTCAATCTTCTCCAAGAAATCAATGAGGAAGATGATGAATAGTGATTTCAAGGTTTTTAACTTGATTTTTCTTGTTTTTCCTTTAAGATCCAAGCATCCCTAAGACTCCTCAAGGCTTCCTAAGGCTTCCTAGCTACTCACACCACTTCAAGAAAGGTATATCTTCTCCAAACCCTAGCTTTACTTGGTATATTAGGATAATTTTGGTTGTTATGATAATAGAGTAGCTTAATGATGGTTGGTTTAGAGTTGGGTTGGAATGGTGGTGAATGAAATGTTAGAATCTTATGGTTTGGTTAAAGGATTTAGTATAGTTTAAATTCAAGTTTTAGGAACTAGTATAAGTGTTAATAATGAGTTGATTGGGGCTATTGTAATGTGTTATGGATGGACTTTGATTGTATGAATGGATTGGGGTTGTTTGATGATTGAATTGGAATGGTATAAAATTGGGAAATCGCGTAAACATAGCCGTCGTAATGTCCGATTTACTTTAGACTGCTTTTGTACGTAACATTAGGACCCGAGAACACCCTGCTAGGTTTTGACCATTGCCATGTTTAGATAGTTCATGTTACGAGCTTTGTTTTGATATGTGGTTCGTTTGATTCTGATGTACGGTTTAGGAGAAACGACCGTTTTAAGTAACGACGTTTCGCGACCGAACCATTACCCCTCGCCTTACTTTGAAACCTTGGTTAAGGACCTTAAAGGACTAATTGGGGTATGAAACAATTATGTTAAGTGGATTAGGCAGTTGGTAAGCTACTCGCGAAAGAATCGCCTTAAAACCCTTAATGGTTAAATTATTAAAAATGGTGGAGCCAAGGGTACTCGAGCGACTTAAGTAAATCGTTAAGCGCGAAATCGAACGTTAGGACTCTAAATGGTTAAAGTCTAGTTTCTTAAGCGACCGGGGTTTAATTCCGACTTATGTTGTTGTTCATAGGTTATCGGACCCACTCTAAGCTTAAGCCTATCCGGGAGCACTCAGGCAAGTTTTCTATCCGTTATACTGTTGTTGTGATGTTTACACTTGTATATGCATTATCTTGTGATAAATGCATAATGGTTATTTAGCAAATTCTTGCGATATATTGTAGTATGTAATATGGTACATATGCATGCCTGTTTCGTATTCTTGCCATATATATCTGTTGGTTCAGTTGATAATACCTATGCTAGAGAATAGCGGTAATTTGCATATACCCTTAGTATAGGGACCCAAAGGTGAAAACATTTTCTAAAACCGGGAGTCGAGGATCCCGAGTAGATTTTATATATATATATATATTTATATATATATGGTTATAGTTTCAAAACTATTAATCGAATAAGGTTTATTCGATAACTTTATATTATTTATTGAATATTATTTCGAATATTCATTCGAGGGCTTATGACTCAGCTTATTTATTTATTGAATATTATTTCGAATATTCATTCGAGGGCTTATGACTTAGCTTATTTATTTATTGAATATTATTTTGAATATTCATTTGAGGATCTATGACTCCGATTATTTGATGAGATATATTCTTTATTTTATTAAGGAATAAGGTGTCGAGAATCAAACTCACTTTTGATTATTCAAATAAAGATAGTACCTTCGTATAAGTATATCTTTGGTTATTTAATATTCATTTCAAGTATAAGTTTTACAACTTCTACTTCAATTATTTTTATAAAGATTATTCTTTATGGGAATATTATTTAAAAAATAATATTCAGATATTTTTTTTATATATTGGGACTGATTTATTTTATTAAATCAGCATCACTCCGAACATTCTTAAAAATGTTTTGCGAGTCTTCGAAATGATTTTTAAAAGTTAGAGTGGATCCCAAAACTCATTTTTATATTTAAGATCCTCCTTTCGAAGGGGATTTAAATACTCGCTCAAAACCTGAGGGATCCGGCTCTGTGGTGTATTTTATATTCGCAACAAGGTTGCTATTCTGATAAAAGAGTTTTTGATTACTTACCCAACACTCGGGAAGTAAAATTGTTGGAACAAGTTAATCCATTAACAGGCATCGCCTGGGAAATATTGGTGAGTTTTCCTTTCCAACTAGATACGACTTCTTGGTGGAGCCGTACCAACAAGTTTCTACTTGGGAAAAGGGGGGACGAGCTTTACGTTTCAGAGTCATGGATTTCATCTGAACTAGGAGTGGCGTAAGTGGTCGAGTAGCGCCAGCCCAGCCTTATTATATTGGCCCAAATGGCCCGGAAGTTCTGCTAAGGCGGTCCATTCCTTAGGAGTTCAGTGTTCGGTTGACAAGTAAATCCGACAGGTTCTCCTCTACATGTAGAAAATGGTGGGGTTGTACTACTACGACTGATCATCGTAAGTGGTCTTCCTGGCGCGACAAACTCCCGTAATGAGTTCATCATCCAATTGGATATTTCTGCAACACTACCCAGAGCACTTCGATAGAAAGGCTACGGTTGGGCGATTGTTGAGTGTTGGCAGGGTCAAGTTTTCAAAATGATGTTTGCATCAAATAAAGTATCTCGTAACTTCATTTTATTTTGATGATATTTTAAAGATTGAATCTATTCAAGTATTATCGTGTAGTCTCATCTATTTGATGAACTTTTGAACTAATTATAACTTAAACGGTGGTAGTTCAAGTAGTATTTGGAAAAGATATAAGTATATTGGAGTATCTTGTAACTTCATCTTTTAAACTTATATCTAGTAAATGATTATCTTATGCATGTAAAAGATTCTCTGAAAAACGTTGAGACAAAGTTAGATATATGAGATCACCTTGCAACGATATTTTTATACAGTTATAAACTGGAACTCTGTGTATATTATACATGTCATAGGATTTCAAATATTGTGAAAAGTATATATGTATATTTATACTGAATATTTTACGACTTGGTCGCGTTAAGATATCAGCTTGGTTCATTTCTTCTTGACCAAGACTTTCATGAGTATTATGAGAATGCTCATATATTGTTAATCATTATACATATTATTTTGGTGGGCTTGCTGCTCACCCTTGCTTTCTTCTTTCATCACACAACAGATAGAAAAGATGAACAGGACCAAGCTCCCGATTTGCAAGCGATTGGGAAACGTTCCGCAGTTTCCTATAGGCGTTGATGTCGCTGTAGCTGAGGTAGGAACTACCAATAGGCTAGGCTTTCAACTTTTGATGAACCAGATTTATGTATATTTTATGAATTATAATAATGGCAAAGAAAATGTAAATTTATTCAGAAACCCTTTTAAGGTGTATTGGCATATAATTATGGAATAAAACGACTTGTGATTATTTTTGGATTTTCATCTCTGAGACTATAACTTGTGGTGTGTGTGTTTATTGTGGGGTCACAGTACAGAGTAGTTGATTATTTATGAAGATTGGGTGTTATTAAGGGAAATGGAACTCGTGACAACCCGGATCCCCGACCCCGGATTTGGGGGTGTTACAGAAGTGGTATCAGAGCTAAGCGTTATAAACCTCAGAGATGACGTGACGTAAAGATAATAAGTTCACTAAGATAATAAGAACTTTTGCCAAGGTCATAGTCGGGCTACCTAACGTAGTACTGACAGTTAAAACCCTTACGGGAACCCTTATAAATATCGTGATAGTAACATAGTTCATTCTCGTATAGGGCAGCGGGGCACCGAACCCTGAGGTTCAGGAGAATCAGCATGAAGATGTTTTATTACAAGTTGGAGATCAAATTGTGAATCCGATGGAGTACCCTAATGAGGGACCGGATGAAATTCATATTGAGAATGTTGCGGTTGAGGATGTTATTCCGGAAAGGATTGTGGCTGAGGAGGATCTCATGGAGGATCCTGATGAGAATGAAGAGAGGACCGTTGAGGAATTGATGACCGTAGTCAGGGCGACTACCAGAGCAAGAATGGCCGCGAGGGTGGCACTAGAGGATGAAGAGTTACCAAGGGCATAAAGGTTAATGAGGGCAGAAGGAGTGGGGCCTTCCACGACCCCAATTATAACAGTATCAGACCCTCTTCCAGAGGTTCCTGTAGACATCCATGAGGTTCCACCAATTCCTGTTCCCTCCCCTGTACAGAGCCCAACACCTACTGAGGAAATGCCACCTTTATCTCCTGCACCATTGTCACCTGATACCGTGCTTGGTTATCCATTTGGATCTCCTGGGTCTGCGCCACCTGCACCCCATGGACTGCTAGATGCTACCACTCAGGCTTCTCTTATCGCCAATTATCACATGACTTTGGGTGGCCTGTCCGAGGCCCGTAATGTTCGGAGTGATCTGTTGGATCGACTTACTGCACCAAGGATTGAGGGCGGGGTACTTCCGGTAGGATTAGCTCATAGCATGGAAAGGATTGAGGCTACCACCCGTGTTACAGCTAGAGGCCATCTTCAGGGTCAGATTGATCCAGCTCTACTTGCAACTATCTTAGACCTCATCACCTCTGTGATAGAGCAGGTTAGGGATGTCGTGCGTGCCCGCATTTCTTGATCCATGGTAGTGTGCAGAGCCAGAGCAATCAGACAAGGGTTTCATGTAGCACCGGTTTTGGAGGATTAGCCTAAGTTATGAATGATTAGTTTTAATGACTAGATGATTATCTATGGTAGTACTTTTGGGATAGAAGCAATCAGATCACATGATGTAATTCTCTTTAATGTGTTCAGTTGTTGTACCCTCGAACAAATGGTTATGTATATATTCGTTAATTTCAGTTCAGATCAGTTTGTTTGTGATAACACCTAACTCTCCTTATGTTTCTTGAATGATCTCATCATTCCTCACCTCCCCCTTACATTGACTTTCAATATCACCTTGTTAATTGCTCTAGTAATACTTAATAGAGTGTCATGAAGTTTATCGAACTTGAGAATTCATAATTTGCAATCGTGCAAGGGTTGAACGAGGGAAAGACTTAAGCAAAGTAAGTAAGACAAATATCCAGAGATTCTCAATTTTTTTTCCAAGTAATATGCCCCCACAAGGAATAAGATTAGGGGCAAACCTTGAATGTGATAATCAGGGAGGTCACAATTAAGATATAAGGAACCCAGAATATAATAAAGTGGAAAATGAGGATTTTAAATTTAAAGATGACCCCAATTATGGGGAGTAGGAAGAAATATTTAGACTGAGAAAACAGAAGTCGAGCGAGATAGGGAGACCCAAGATGGTACTCCTATACGAAAATTCATGGACCTGTCTAAACAGAACTTATACTTTATTCCCAACCACCACCTTGAGGGAAACAATGTAGTGGGAAATTCTTTCAGGACCTTTAAGTCGCTAAGCTCTCAGAGTTCCAAGGAACGAGCTGACCCAGCCGAGGCAAGAGCCTGGATAAAGGAAATAGAGGAATCATTTGAGATTCTGAATGATTGACGAATCACAAAAGACTGTTTTTGTCACTTACCCTCCTAAGAGAGAGATTACCCGCTGGTGAAAGGCCAAGGAAGGCACGGAGCAAGAGATTATAATAAACTGATTTAAGTTCAGTCAATTGTTTTCAGGAAAGTACTTCCCAAGGTTATGGAGATAATGTAAAAGCTTTGGAGCTAGAACAAAAGGGGATAAGTATGATGAATTATGAATCTAAATTGTAAAAGTTGTCAAGATTCGTTCTGAGGACACGAATCCAGAATGACGGGATGTTTGAAATCAATGCTTATGTTGTGTTTGTTCATGAAATAATGATAAGAGAAAGGAAAATAAAAAGAAATTGAAGTGGAAAGGAATATAAAGGCAATAGAGTTTGAGGAATGATAAGGGAGTTGGGTATAAGGAAACCCTAAAGACTCGTAGCAATAGAAAAGTATGTAATCTTCAGGATGAGGGTGATTCACCATGAGTTAAAATTGATGGTTGAAGGCATAAGAGATACATATATTTTATCCCCTGTAAGTTGGGAGGATTCGAGGAAACCTTGAGATAGTTCGAAGGATAAATAATGAGACGCGGATAGACTGAGGAGAAAAGGAAGTAGGAAATTAGGAAAATTGGATGAAGGAAGTGACCTTCAAGAATGTGAAGTGTAAGACCGGTGGCTTGATACCCAGAAAGGGAGACGCCAGGTATGAAAGGTATCCCAGTATTGAGGTGACTGTTGAGATAAACAACAAAAGTAAATAAGGAATTATTAAGAAGAGGTTCACGTTGAACACGACCAATATCTTCCAGAACATCCTTGTTATCGTTACCAAATTAGGCAAGACAAGCGGATAACCATTGCTATCTTTTGAAGGCCATATGGGTTGACCTCAGTTTGAATAAGGAAGCTATTATGAAATTGGTATAGACTATCGAGGTGGGAATGATGGAATAAGATAATCTATCAAGGATATATGACTTGATTTATCCATGGAAGGATGCATGTACCTTTTTAAAGGTGGAATTAAGGATAGAACATCAGTAACTTAAAACGAATCCTAGGGGAATGCATAAAGGTTGGCATTTCACCCTTAATAGGGATAGTATGAGTTTTGACAGTATGAATTGGAAAGGATTAAGGTAATAACAACCTTTAAGAATCAGTGGAGAAATTTTTTTCAGAAGTATATAGACAATGATTCTGGTATAAATATATGGTATTTTGATATGCCCTGTATCTAGAGAATACAGGAGGAACGATTCAAGGATGACCTTAGAGGTTTTACAAGGAGAAAGGTAATATTCGAAATTCTCAAGAATAGAAATGTTGATAAAGGAAATATGACGTAATTATAATGATGCCAAGTGGGGCACATGTTAAACCACGAGAAAGTATGGATCGAACCAGTAATGGTCGAAATTGTTCAGGGCAATTAGGACTTAAGATAAAAAGATGTTCTAAGTATGATTAAAAGTCAGTCGTGACAGTGATTAACCTCTAAAGACTGAGGCAATAACTTATGGAAAAATGGTGATAATTTTTTTTATTCTACTCATCAGACTTTAAGGAAAACATCTTCACATAAGCTGTGATTGAAATGAGGTGGAAAATTATTTAGAGGTGGTTAAAATGACATTGACTGTAAGGAAATTTTACTATCAGGAAAGGCCAAAGAGGTGGCCGACACCTTAAAGGTAAGAGGATAATTATAGGCGCTTGTGCCAAAGGAATACAATGATGATGGTTAAAGCTATGCAGATTGTATTATGGTTTGGAAGATTGACATTCCTTCTGATGACTGTGCAATACCCAACCGTAATAGTAGTTGGTAAAGGTTTAATTCATGTAATCGCCATGAGCGGGCTATCTATCTCAGATGGTACTATCTTGAGAATAATCCAGGACCATATTTCAAAAAGGACTAAACGAACCTTGAGTTAAGTCTTCTATTTAAGGCATACGATTAAGAATGGTATTCACCTGCTATCGTTGCTTTGACTGAAACTCTTCTGCAATTTTATCTGCTTCATGTCATGTATGTATGTCAGGATCAGGAGTGTTCTTCATGAATCAGGAATGGTGATTATGTTACCTCCTTAGAAGGATTTGATACGACATGTATGGACTCCGTATGGTTAGATATTAAGATTTCATGGAAAGTGAATGATGACAGTAGGTCAGTGGTGGACCATAGTAATGCAGCAATGATTCTGCAAGTAATAAGCTGATTACAACCGTGAGAGTTGTATTGTAATGGATGTTGAGATTGAGTACAACTAATTGGGTCGTGGTAGGGTATAAGTTATCATTGACAGACTAATTAAGTAGAGTATCTACCTATTGAATATTTATTCCTCCTTATCAATAGAGGGTCGTATGACTATACGAGGAAGGTTGTGATGCAAGCATAGAATTCTAGTAACGATGATGTCTAGAATGAGATCCCAGATTCGATTTTCAATGTCGAGGGAGTTTCAAAGGTGATTGTGTATAAGCTCGAGGAAGAGCATGGATCCATAGAATGATGGACGGAATAGAAAAAATATTTAGGCATGTAAAATACGATGCTATTATACTTGATGTGGATTTATATACATATATGTTTTGTTCTCCTATGATAAACCTCTATAGTTCAGAGGTAGATTCCAAGCCAAATATTTTGTGGCAGTATATTTTATATATACAATTATCTTCAATTCGTCCTTTTCTCTTCTTTTCATTTCATGTAAGCTGAGAAGAACAACCCTTCCAGAAGGGGAGGTATTGCCGAATGACTATCTATCTGTGTGATAGAAGCCTAGTAGGATACCACATGTTGTTTAATTGCTTGTCAAGTACTAAAGGTCGGCCACCTTCTGTACTAACTATGCAATGAAACAAGTGTTCATGATCATAGTGATCTCTCAACAAATTCCTTTACTTCTATATGATTGATCAAACTTTGGGAAATAGAAACAGCTGAAAAAGGAGTAGTAAAGTTGTGGTGGTATTCGGAATGGAAACACATTCGTGATACTAAGGTTGATGTGGTTATTAAAAGGTTATAGAACGCTAACGAGCAAAAGTATAACCAGTATAATATTAGGAACGGAAGGTAGTAGCGATTACAAACTGGAAAAGAATGGGTATTGAGAAGTAAAAGCTCTAATGCTAAAAGCTATAATGAGAGTCTGTGCAATAGACTTGAAAGAATTTGGAATGATCACTTAACACGGATTGAGTTTTCTTACGACAATAGATCATATGTCAGTATTGAGATGTCGCCTTATGAGATCCTTGAGGGAAGATAATGTCGATCTCCCTTATGTTAGGATGAAGTTGTAGAGCGCAAGATGCTCGGACCTGCAGTAGTCCAAAGGACCAGGGATGTAATAAGATCTAATCAGAGTACGGCTGGTAGTAGCCCAAGATGGACATAAGAAGTATGCTGATTTGACAATGAAAGGACAAAGAGAATGAAGGAGGGAACCTTGTATTGTTAAAGGTATCCCCTTGGAAGGGATTAATGAGATTTGGAAAGAAAGGAAAACTAAGCCCAAGGTACATTGGACCTTTTGAGATATTAAGACGGATTGGAAAGTTAGCTTACGAGCTAGCCTTACCCCCTAACTTGCAACAAGTTCATAATGTGTTCCATGTGTCAATGCTAAGGAAGTATCATCGGGATGCCAGACACATAGTGGAGTACGAGCAGGTGGATATGCAACCAGATCTGACGTACGTGGAGAAGCCAGTAAGGATTATAGATAAGAAGGAGCAGATGCTTCGGAACAAAGTAATCAAGCTAGTCAGAGTGCTATGGCAGAATGATAATGTGGAAGAATCAACTTGGGAACTAGAGAGCGCAATGCTAGAAAAGTACCCCCATTTGTTTCTATTTGATTCCGGGACGGAATCCTTTTAAGGAGGGGAGACTGTAATAACCCCAAAATTTTGAACTCTTTGTAACCCTTATGAATAGTGTTTTTGCTGATATTGCTGAATAAGAAAACTGTTCATGCCACACTATGTAGGGGTTCTGTTATGGATATTCTGAGATTTTATTGGTACTCTATAGGGTATATAAGTATATGTAAAGATCGTCAGAATCCAATTCCGAACACTTTGATTTTTCCCGGAAATCCACTAGATATGGAAGGAATTGAGTATAAGGTAACAGGATGAAAAGGATTTAAATTAAAGGATTATAAGAGAGGATCATAAAAGGAATATAATATATTTAGAAAGGTTAAGGGAACCTAAGTAATAAGATCCCGGGTATGATCCCTCAAACGATAAACGAAAACGAAAGATAAGCGAACCGTATAACAGATCAGCGGTCATTAGGCAAATAATTAGGAAGTTAATCAAAGAGATTAGAGGGGATGATGTCACCCAACCAATGAGAAGAGGACAAATAAAGAGGGGAGGATGACATCACATGATGATATAAGCATGACATAAGGAGAAGGAGATGTGGTTGGTTTATAACCACACAAAGACAAGGTTAATAAGGTAATTAACTAAAACAAAAACAAAACTACATCCACCAAGCCAAAGCAAATCATTTCATCAAAACAAAAAAAAAATTATTCTCTTCACCAAGAACATTTGCTCTCGGCTTTTCCTATTTTTCAAAGAGAAGATTTTCAAAATCCAAGATCCAAGCTTGCTAAATTGGTAAGATAATTCTCTAGTATTCCTTATGCATAGTTATGGCTATCTTATGAGTTTAAGCCTCTAATTCATTCTCAATCTTCTCCAAGAAATCAATGAGGAAGACAATGAATAGTGATTTCAAGGTTTTTAACTTGATTTTTCTTGTTTTTCCTTTAAGATCCAAGCATCCCTAAGACTCCTCAAGGCTTCCTAAGGCTTCCTAGCTACTCACACCACTTCAAGGAAGGTATATCTTCTCCAAACCCTAGCTTTACTTGGTATATTAGGATAATTTTGGTTGTTATGATAATAGAGTAGCTTAATGATGGTTGGTTTAGAGTTGGGTTGGAATGGTGGTGAATGAAATGTTGAAATCTTATGGTTTGGTTAAAGGATTTAGTATAGTTTAAATTCAAGTTTTAGGAACTAGTATAAGTGTTAATAATGAGTTGATTGGGGCTGTTGTAATGTGTTATGGATGGACTTTGATTGTATGAATGGATTGGGGTTGTTTGATGATTGAATTGGAATGGTATAAAATTGGGAAATCGCGTAAACATAGCCGTCGTAATGTCTGATTTACTTTAGACTGCTTTTGTACATAACATTAGGACCCGAGCACTCCCTGTTAGGTTTTAACCATTGCCATATTTAGATAGTTCATGTTATGAGCTTCGTTTTGATATGTGGTTCGTTTGATTCCGATGTACGGTTTAGGAGAAACGACCGTTTTAAGTAACGACGTTTCGCGACCGAACCATTACCCCTCGCCTTACTTTGAAACCTTGGTTAAGGACCTTAAAGGACTAATTGGGGTATGAAACAATTATGTTAAGTGGATTAGGCAGTTGGTAAGGTACTCGCGAAAGAATCGCCTTAAAACCCTTAATGGTTAAATTATTAAAAATGATGGAGCCGAGGGTACTCGAGCGACTTAAGTAAATCGTTAAGCGCGAAAGCGAACGTTAGGACTCTAAATGGTTAAAGTCTAGTTTCTTAAGCGACCGGGGTTTAATTCCGACTTATGTTGTTGTTCATAGGTTATCGGACCCACTCTAAGCTTAAGCCTATCCGGGAGCACTCAGGCAAGTTTTCTATCCGTTATACTGTTGTTGTGATGTATACACTTGTATATGCATTATCTTGTGATAAATGCATAATGGTTATTTAGCAAATTCTTGCGATATATTGTAGTATGTAATATGGTACATATGCATGCCTGTTTCGTATTCTTGCCATATATATCTGTTGGTTCAGTTGATAATACTTATGCTAGAGAATAACAGTAATTTGCATATACCCTTAGTATAGGTACCCAAAGGTGAAAACATTTTCTAAAACCGGGAGTCGAGGATCCCGAGTAGATTTTATATATATATATTTATATATATATGGTTATAGTTTTCAAAACTATTAATCGAATAAGGTTTATTCGATAACTTTATATTATTTATTGAATATTATTTCGAATATTCATTCGAGGGCTTATGACTCAGCTTATTTATTTATTGAATATTATTTCGAATATTCATTCGAGGGCTTATGACTCAGCTTATTTATTTATTGAATATTATTTTGAATATTCATTTGAGGATCTATGACTCCGATTATTTGCTGAGATATATTCTTTATTTTATTAAGGAATAAGGTGTCGATAATCAAACTCACTTTTGATTATTCAAATAAAGATAGTACCTTCGTATAAGTATATCTTTGGTTATTTAATATTCATTTCAAGTATAAGTTTTACAACTTCTACTTCAATTATTTTTATAAAGATTATTCTTTATGGGAATATTATTTAAAAAATAATATTCAGATATTTTTTTTATATATTGGGACTGATTTATTTTATTAAATCAGCATCACTCCGAACATTCTTAAAAATGTTTTGCGAGTCTTCAAAATGATTTTTAAAAGTTAGAGTGGATCCCAAAACTCATTTTTATATTTAAGATCCTCCTTTCGAAGGGGATTTAAATACTCGCTCAAAACCTGAGGGATCCGGCTCTGTGGTGTATTTTATATTCGCAACAAGGTTGCTATTCTGATAAAATAGTTTTTGATTACTTACCCAACACTCGGGAAGTAAAATTGTTGGAACAAGTTAACCCATTAGCAGGCATCGCCTAGGAAATATTGGTGAGTTTTCCTTTCCAACTAGATACGACTTCTTGGTGGAGCCGTACCAACAAGTTTCTACTTGGGGAAAGGGGGGACGAGCTTTACGTTTCAGAGTCATGGATTTCATCTGAACTAGGAGTGGCGTAAGTGGTCGAGTAGCGCCGGCCCAGCCTTATTATATTGGCCCAAATGGCCCGGAAGTATTGCTAAGGCGGTTCATTCCTTAGGAGTTCAGTGTTCGGTTGACAAGTAAATCCGACAGGATCTCCTCTACATGTAGAAAATGGTGGGGTTGTACTACTACGACTGATCATCGTAAGTGGTCTTCCTGGCACGGCAAACTCCCGTAATGAGTTCATCATCCAATTGGATATTTCTGCAACACTACCCAGAGCACTTCGATAGAAAGGCTATGGTTGGGCGATTGTTGAGTGTTGGCAGGGTCAAGTTTTCAAAATGATGTTTGCATCAAATGAAGTATCACGTAACTTCATTTTATTTTGATGATATTTTAAAGATTGAATCTATTCAAGTATTATCGTGTAGTCTCATCTATGTGATGAACTTTTGAACTAATTATAACTTAAACGGTGGTAGTTCAAGTAGTATTTGGAAAAGATATAAGTATATTGGAGTATCTTGTAACTTCATCTTTTAAACTTATATCTAGTAAATGATTATCTTATGCATGTCAAAGATTTTCAGAAAAATGTTGAGACAAGGTTAGATATATGAGATCACCTTGCAACGATATTTTTATACAGTTATAAACTGGAACTCTGTGTATATTATACATGTCAGAGGATTTCAAAAATTGTGAAAAGTATATATGTATATATATACTGAATATTTTGCGACTTGGTCGCGTTAAGATATCAGCTTGGTTCATTTCTTCTTGACCAAGACTTTCATGAGTACTATAAGAATGCTCATATATTGTTAATCGTTATACATATTATTTTGGTGGGCTTGCTGCTTACCCTTGCTTTCTTCTTTCATCACACAACAGATAGAAAAGATGAACAGGACCAAGCTCTCGATTCGCAAGCGATTGGGAAACATTCCGCAGTTTCCTATAGGTGTTGATGTCGCTGTAGCTGAGGTAGGAACTACCAATAGGCTAGGCTTTCAACTTTTGATGTACCAGATTTATGTATATTTATGAATTATAATAATGGCAAAGAAAATGTAAATTTATTCAGAAACCCTTTTAAGGTGTATTGGCATATAATTGTGGAATAAAATGACTTGTGATTATTTTTGGATATTCATCTCTGAGACTATAACTTGTGGTGTGTGTGTTTATTGTGGGGTCACAGTACAGAGTAGTTGATTATTTATTAATATTGGGTGTTATTAAGGGAAATGGAACTCGTGACAACCCGGATCCCCGACCCCGGATTTGGGGGTGTTACACGCTTTGTCAGAATGACGAAGAGTCGGGTGGTACGCCACCTAATCATGTGTAGTATGCCATATGGTATGAAAGACTGACCATCTTAAGTACCAATATGGTTGTCTCATTCATATTCAAATCATTACATCTTCTTTCTTTTCAATTCTAAGTTTATTAAAATTGTGAATCCTTCTAGTTGTTTCGTCGTACAGTCGTTCTTTGCAAGGGTTTTTCAAATAAAAGTCAACGTATTATGAACCAAGCGGGCAAAGTTCCATCTACCTTTCATGCATGAAAAGGAAACAAGGGCATATGGCGAGGATTGCAAATCACTAGCCCTAGCAATGGATGCACTAAGAGTCAAGGGAATCTACTTCAATAAGAAATACGTCTCCAAGAACGAGAGTTTACGATTTGTCTGTGAAATATGTTATCCAGAATACGGATGTGATGACGCGAATGATTATTACGGATACCTTATGCATTAAAGTATGGAAGGATGTGGGAGCAACTTGATCGTTTATCTCTCAAGGTTTTGTTGATAAGATGAATTACCCTGTTGAATTGATAAGATTATGACTAAAGGACTAGCAAGTCAAGAACGGAGATTTCTTGAAATAAGTTGTGAAGAATTGATATCATTTGAGATAAGAGGATTGGACATTATTCTAAGAAATGGATTAACTATTTAAGCGTGATGCCCAGATAGACCATCGTGATAGAAGATAGTTCTGAAGATGCCAAATGAGAATATGATGAGGCTTAGAGGACGAAAGAAGGTAAAGAACTTGTTAACAATGATTTAAGTTAAGAGGTTACAGTGACCAAGATGTAAGCGCTATGTCGATTATAAATAAAAGTCAGAACACACAGAACTTGAAGATTTTATAGCTTCATGATATGTTTCCAGATGAGTTACAAATATTTCCTTCAGATAGGGAAATTGAGTTTATGATTGACTTAACACCTGAAATGAAGCCAGTGTCCAAAGCCCCGCACAGAATGGCACCAGATAAAATAAAGGAGTTACCAGAGCAAACGTAGGAGATGATTAGAAGAGAAAGCAACTGGACCTAGCGTACCCCCTAAAGTGCACCAGTATGATTTGTTAATAAGAAAGATGGAAGTATGAGATTATGTGTCGACTAGAGGAAGCTCAACAAGTTTACTCTCAAGAGCATATATCTGTTACCTCGAACCAATGATTTGTTTGATCAAATGAAAGAAGCAAAGTATTTTTATAAGATTGATTTAAGACTGGGTATATTACCAATTGAAGATTGAACCTATGGACATATCAAAGATAATTTTCAGAACTAAGTACTGTTGTTATAAAATTCTAGTAATGTTATTTGGATGAACTAATATACCAGTAATATTTAAATTTGATGAGCAAAATCTTGAAGGAGGATCTGGATAAGATGTATTTGTGTTACTTAAGGTCAAAGGAGAACCATATAAATTATTTAATGATAGCTGGGAAGTCAAAGAAGAAAGAAGTTGTATGAAAAGTTTACAAGGTGAAAGCTTTAATGGCAAGGAATATAATTCTTAGTATAAATTGTCAGTGAGAGGGAGACCAAAGGGAATCCAGAAAAAATTAAAGTTATTTTGAATAAAGAAAGACCAAAAGCACCAACAAAAGTAAGAAGTTTTATTATTGGCCGGTTACTATCGGAAATTTGTTCAAGGATTCTTGAAGATTGCAACACCTTTGATGAATTTTACTAGGAATAGCGAGAAGTTTATATGAAATGGTAAAGTGTGAAGGAAGTTTTGCAGAGTTAAAGGAGAGAATGGTCACAACACTTTTTTTTCATTTTGAAAGTATCAAGGAGATTTGGTAGGTTGTAGTGATACTTCTCATAAGGGAATAAGATGTATGTTGATGCAGCACAATAAAGTTATTGCATATGCATCCAGACAACAGAAACCTTATGAGCAGAAGTACCCTACTCATAATTGGGAATTAGCAGCAATAATAATATTCGCTTTGAAATATTGGGAAACATTATATGTATGGAAAAAGATGTGAGATACATACGGACCATAAGAGTTCAAAGTGTGTATTCACGAGGAAGAGAAAATGTAGTGGCAAGTGATAAGCAAAAAGGAGAGAACGAACAAGGAGACTGCACCAGAAGGATTATCTATGGAATTTTAGTAGTTGGAATTGAAAGTCAGGGTTCATGATCCAAAAGGAGCAAGAATTGATAGTATGACCTTTTAGTCGAAGTTGTTAAGAGAAGATAAAAAGATGTCAAAAGAAAATGATGGATCAGGATGTTAACAGTTAGCAAGAGAAGATAATGGATCATGATATTAACAGTTTAATGAGAGGAAATTTATGCACTTAAAAGAATGATCACGGTATCCTCAGATTTCTTTCAGAACTTGGATGCTACAAGTGGCAGAATTAAGGAATGAGATCCTAAAGGGAATTTACAATCCTAAGTATATAATTCGTTCAAGAAATATCAAATTATACAGAAGTTTAAAGAAAAATATTGATAGCTGAATACCAAAAGGAAATTTCACAACGGATCAGGAGATGTTAGGCATATTAAATAAATAAGGCAAGTGTTAGAGGCCTAGTGGATTATGGTAACCATTAGAAATACAGAATGGAAATATGAGTATATTACTCTGGATTTTATAGTCAGATTACCAAGAACGAAAGCAAACCATGATGTTAATTAAGTTATGGTGAACGACTTGGCTAAATCAGCTCATTTCTTGCCTATTAATAAAAGATAATCACTGGATAAGTTGATTCGCATGTATTTGAAGGAAATAGTAATTTGTTATGGGGTCCCTGCGTCTATTGTATAAAGTCAGAATCCACGATTCAATTCAGGATTTTGCAAAAGGTCTTCCGGAATGTTAGGCACCAAGTCAAATATGAGTACAGCTTATCATCCATAGACTGACGGCCAAGAGCGAGAAAATGATCCAAACAATTGAGGACATGTTACGTGTTTATGCCATTGATTTCACAAGGAAATTAAGGCGAACATTTGCCTTAGTAGAAATTTCTTACAACAACAACAACTATCGTGCCAGTACTAGGATGCCGCCATACGAAACTCTTTATAAACGTAAATGTCGATCACCGGTATATGAGATGAAGTTGGCAAACGTGAAATATTTGAACTAGAGTTGCTACAACAGATAAAGGAAGCTATTGAGATTATTGAGAAAAGGATAAGTGCCACGCAGGATTGTTATAGAAAATTTGTAGATCAAGCTAAAAAGAGTACATAATTTAAAGAAGAAGATTTAATATTGTTAGCAGTGTTACCGTGAAAAAGGATCATCTAGGATCAGAAGAGAAAAGAAAGTTGAGTCCGAGATACGTTGGACCTTTTAAAATTTCGAAATGTATCAGTAAAATAGCATATGAATTAGCGTTACCCAGCATGGGTAGCATATTCAGAATGTTTCTATGTGACAAGGTTAGAAAAGTACGGTATAGATTTTTAAACATGCGATAAGATGTGAGCCAATAGAACTTCAGGAAGAATTGTCCTATATTGAGAATTCAATAGAGACTGTAGAAAAGAAAGAGAAAATATTAAGACAGAAAGTTATAAAGTTAGTAAGATTGTTGTGGAAACCAAAGGGTTGAAAGGATAACCTAAGGTTCAGAAAGAGATATGTGTGAAATAGTGCCCTGAGTTATTGGTTAAGTGATTCTGAGGACAGAATCCTTTTAAGGGGGGAAGGATGTAATATCCGGGATATGACGTGTAATTATTATTTTTAATAATAAATATTATGTGATTATTATATGAATTTTGGTAATTATATGTGAAGTGGTATCTGTGTTTGGATATGCAAATATGATATAATTTGAGTACTTTAATTTTTATATGTCCAAAATAAAATATAGATAATTGTCATATCTTCCCATTTATTTTTATGATGATTTATGATTTTATTGGACATTTATGGATTTTATAATTTCTTCTTCCGAGTAATTACAAAATATTTTATATAATCGGGAACCAGCCGACCTCAACCATTTTTATGTTTTTATAACCCGAAACTCTTCCGAGAACTCCTTCCTAACCTAATTATAATATTTTGAGCATTTTCCATGTTTCGACTTTTTCGATCCGGCGTACGGTTTGTCCTGTGCGGGTCCCGGCGCAATATTTTCGATACAATATTCGTTTCGGTAAATCAATAAAACTCTTATTTTTGATAAACGAGATCTTTTAATTAAACTATTATAATTATCACCTCGTAATACGTGTAACCAGGCGCTAAGACCAAGACTGTAGTACAAATTGTACAAATTTGGATAATAATCCCGAAAACCGGTACCGTTTGGATCCGTTTTTATAAATAAACGTACTATTTTATATCTGGAATGATCCAACGGGATACTAATTTCCCGTAATTATAAATAGCCTTTACCGCATTTTATTTCGTACAGAAAATCATTTGCAGCCAGTAAATTATATAATTTTACAGAGAAAATACTTATATTCATATAAACTTCTGAGAATCGAATTGCAATTTCAAGGCGTTACCGGATTCCGATTGGAAAGCTCGAGTACTCAAAACGAAGGTATTGAGGTGTTCTATCAGAATCAATAAGCCTTACAACTGCAGAATCAAAGGGTATTTTTCTTTAATTTTTATTAATTTCGAATTATTTTGATTAAAAATATGAATTTTTGTTTGGATGATTGTTTGAATGATTTGATGCTTGTATGTTGTAGAACTTTTCTTCTTGATGATTTTGATATGTCATATGAATGATTTCGAGTTCAATAACATGTTCAAGATTGAGTTTGATTTTCGAATTTTGAAATTAGGGATGTAACCCGTATGAATGTTCTTGATTGAATTTGGGGGTTTCTTATTTAGGGATTAACAGATGTTCTAGATGAGTGGGTTTTGTTGCCCTTGATATTTGCAATCGATTGGTGTATAGTATGTTAACAGACGATCCCTGGTTCGAAGGGAGTTATCATTTGAAGTTTCTTCGAGTTCACCGGAAACCAGCAAACTTCCCGGCCAATTTCCGGCCAACTCAGGGGTTATTAGAACGATTTGAATACATGGTTGTGTTCCTTGTGAGCTGTAGTTGTGATCTGGAAGTGACGGTGGTGTGAGGATGTCGGAATCAAGTTATCCGGCGAGACAAGGGAATTTTCCGGCGAGGGGTGTAAAAATTACAGTTTAGCCCCTGTAGTTTTAAAAACGAAATAGTTTAGTCCCCCAGGTTTCCAGAGTTTGCATATTTTGGACTCCTGTTTATAAAGTATTGAAAAATCATATTTTCTATTTATTTTAATTATAAAAAAATTCGTTTTTAATTACTGAAAATTCCAAAAATTATTATTTTAATTCCAAAAATTATTTTTAATTCAAAAATAAATCTGAATTAATTAGTTAATTAATTTTAGTTAATAATTAATTGATTAATTGGTCAATTAATTTGAAAATTAATTGATTAATTGATTTAATTAATTATTAATTGATTTTATTTAATTATTTAATTAGATTTAATTATTTATAAATGATTTAAAAATTCTAAAAAATAGTTTCGAGCTTTAAAATACTATTTTAAATTATTTTCAAGGCTCGATAATTATTATAAAATTATTTTGAAGCCATATTTGGCCAACCGAACCCTGTTTATTATTTTAAAATTGATCCAACGAACCGTTTTGACTCCGAAAAATGTTTTAAAAATCTTATTAAATACTTGAAAGACTGTTTATGGCCCGAGACTTCCTTATAAATGAAATTTCATTGATTATTTGACGTGCTCTGTGTTATATGTAACTTATTTATTTGATTGTCGGTCTATGTGATCAGTGTTTACTTGTTTTAGCATAACTTTTAATCCGTAAATCGGATTTGGGTGGAACGAAGGGTAGATGAAACCTTATGACGTTCATGTGAGGATTAGAATAATGTAAGATGAATATTGATAGATACTTATGATCCCTAGCAGAGTAGATAAGGCGTAGAAAAGGGAAGCAGGTGATCAGTATGTGGAATCGATGCGTAGAAAATACAATAGGTGATCAGTGAATAGAAGCAAGGCATAGAAAAGTTGACGAGTGGTTGTTGAATAAAGTCATTAGACAAGTACAAGTGAAGTTGGAATCGATTGTGATAAGGCAAGTACTTTTAAACCTTTTTTGACATATATTGCAAATATTTCTAAATTTTCTCCTAACATATTGTTAAGTATTCAAAATAGCTCTATTTTATATTGTAAGTACTTTGAATCCTTCAGCCTTGAACCTGAGCCACATCATTTAATTTTTGAGCTGTAAGCCTTACTCTTTGCAAACCATTTTTTGTTGGTTTAGCAGATACTAAACCACACAAATACGATAGTACTCCACAAATATATACCCATCATATACCAAACATTGGAACAAAATTGTTTGAACATACAGAAACTTTTATACTCAACCATACCTTGTGACATCAAAGAACTAAACCTTGTAAATTATTGTTCATCTAACACCCGATTCTCCTACAGGCTGAAGGCCATTTCTTATACATACCTTGATACACCCTTGTGATACTCATGAAATGCATCATGCCTTTATACAAATGTTTCATCACTGTTGATTATGATCTTATTTTATTAAGTTATATTGTTGTTCATATTGAATTACTTTAGAATTGGATAGTTTTTTTTATATGGACCAGATTCGTGGTCAGACCAGATTCGTTGTCGAATTAGGCCAATGTGTGCCTTGGATCCAGTTTATAGAGCAGAGTCGTGTGCCTTGCTCGGGGTTAGTGCGTGACTGATCAGCAGCCTAACCTTGTTTTTTTTTTAAAATTAAAAATGAATATCCAATTATAATGATTGTTTAACAAGAAACTTGATTCCTCTGAATCATCTCATTTGATCATTGATTAACCTCAGTTATTGCTATTGTGACTTGCTGAGCTAGTTAGCTAACTCTTGCAAATCTTTTAATGTATTCTACAGTTAAGAAGGATACGGTTGATAACAGGGTTTCCCAGTTCAATGTACGAGCTAGGATTCCAGATTGAGTTGGATCGAGCTAGCAGGAGCTTACTACGGTAGTGAGATAGTAAGATTATAAGAATAATTTCATTATCAGTTGTATATTAAATTACTTGGGATTTGGTACGTTGTAATAAAAGTTAAGGTTGTGGCTTGTTTTCATAGTTTAACCTGTTGCAATCCAGGGTTATGTAAAGCAGGGTCATTGCAAAAAATATTCCATATACAGGTTTATATATTGTGTATGTGTTGTGGACCCCAAACTTCTGACCCGGGTTTGGAGGGCGCCACAGTCACACATGATAGGAATTTGGTGTAACACTAGACCATAATCCATTAGCTGATTTCTAATCCAAAGTACTTGAGCACAACAACTTCCTGCAGCTATGTATTCATCCTCTGCTGTAGAAGTTGATACAAATTATTGTTTCTTGCTATACCAGGATACAAGTCTTTATCCAAGAAATTGACAGCTTCCACTAGTACTCTTTCTGTCAACCCTGCATCCAGCAAAATCTGCATCTGTGTAGCCAACAGCTTCAAATCCAGTTCCCTTAGGATATCACAATCCCAAGTTTGGAGTCCCCTTCAAGTATCTGAAAATCCTCTTTATAGCTATCAAATGTGATTCTTTTGGATTGGCTTGAAATCTTGCACATAGACATGTTGCAAACACGATGTTTGGTCTACTTGTAGTTAAGTAAAGCAATTATTCAATCATTCCTCTATAGCTTGAAATATCTACACTCTTGCCTTTTATATCATCATCCAACTTTATTGCTGTAGAGATAGGTGTGAAAGAAGGTGAACAATCAACCATAGCAAACTTTTTCAATACATTCTTGACATACTTAGTTTGGATGATGAAGATTCCATCACTTCTTTGACTGAATTGTAGTCCAAGAAAGTAACTTAATTCCCCCATCATACTCATTTCATATTCAATCTGCATAAGCTTAGAAAATCTTTGGCAAAGCTTTTCATTTATAAAAAGAAAGATGATATCATCCACATAGATCTGAACTAGGATCACATCTTCACCATGTTTCTTGTAGAAGAGAGTCTTTTTTTATATTACCTCTAGTAAAACCATGTTTCAGTAGGAATTCTAATAATGTATCATACCAAGCTCTAGGTGCCTGCTTTAGTCCATATAGAGCCTTGAGTAACTTGTACACAAAATCTGGAAATTATGGATCTTCAAATCCAGGTGGTTGTTGCACATAAACCTCTTCTTCTAACTCACCATTTAGGAAGGCACTCTTGACATCCATTTGATACACTTTAAAATTTGAATGGTGTAGCAAATGCTAGAAAAATCCTTATTGCTTCAAGTCTGGAAACCGGAGAAAAAGTTTCATCATAATCAATTTTTTTTTCATGTGAATAGCCTTTTGCAACCAACCTTGCCTTGTGTTTCTGGTAACTATACCATTTTCATCCATCTTGTTCTTGAACACCCATTTTGTTCCAATAATGCTTCTATTCTTTGGTGCAGGAACTAACACCTAAAATTTGTTCCTTTCAAACTGATTAAGCTCATCTTGCATTGCAGATATCCAATCAGGATCCATTAGAGATTCTTTAGTTTTCTTGGATTCTATTTGAGACAAAAATCATGCATGTAGGCACTCATTAGCATTCGCACTTCTAGTCAACACACCAGCAGTAGGATCACCAATAATTGCTTATCTAGTGTGACTTCTATCCCACTTTCTTGTATGAGTGTGTTGACTTGTGCCTTCATCATTATCTTCGTTATTGGTATAACTGCTAGATCCTTCATCTTTTTCTCCCCCTGAATTTGTGCTATCAAATTCAGGTGTTTGAGATGAGCTTCCATTCCCATGATTTTCCTGTTCAGTAAACTCTTCATTCAACATCTGTTGTGTATTGACTTCATCTTCACCATCAGAATCACTATTAATATTGAGGTTTTCAAATGCAAGGGCTTCAACTTCATTTCATCAAGGCATTTTAAGCCTGGACACTTGTCATCATCAAAAGTCATATTTGTGCTTTCCATAATCTTCTTTTAATCAATCACATAGATTTTTTAGGCAGTTCTCTCCAATGAATATCCCAGAAAAATTGCTTCAAAAACTTTTGAGTCAAATTTTCCCACATATTCAGAGTAGTCTTTCAAAATGTAACACTTGCTTCCAAACACATAAGATGCTTTACAATAGGCTTTCTCTTAGACATGATTCAGTAAGGTGATTTTCCATGAGCCTTGTTAATGAGATATCTGTTTTGAGTGTAGCATGATGTGTTAACAACCTCTTCCCAGAAACTTATTGGTAACTTGGCATCTTGCAGCATTGTTCTAGCAGCTTTAACTAATGTTCTGTTCTTCCTTTTAACTACTCTATTTTGTTGAGGTGTTTTAGCTGCTGAGAATTCTTGAACAATGCCTTTATTTTTGCAGAATTCACTCAATGTTGCATTCCTGAATTCTGTTCCATTGTCACTTCTCAATCTTTTTACACAATTGTGATCTTCAGCCTATTTTTCTATCTTCTTGATGTGCTCAATTATGATGTGTGTAGTCTCATCTTTAGAGTGCATGAACTCTACCCAAGTGTATCTTGAGAAATCATCTACCATCATAAGTGCATATTTGTTTCTTAAAATTGATAAGACATTTACTGGTCCAAACAAATCCATATGAATAAGTTGCAATGGTGCACTTATAGAATTCACAGTTTTTGACTTGTGACTTGATCTTTTCATTTTTCCTTTCTAACAAGCTTCACAAACTTCAACTTGTGCAAAATCCAGTTTAGGCATGTCTCTTACTAACTCCTTTTTGACCAAGGTGTTAATTGCCTTGAAATTCAAGTTAGACAACTTCTTATGCCATAGTTTGCTTTGTTCTTCTGATGCCTTGGTGTAGAAGCAACAAATTCCATCCTTATTTGTTGAGTCCAAGTCTGCAAAAATCAAGCTTCCTTTCCTTGCTCCGTTTAGAGCAACTTCACCAGTTTTCTTACTGATAAAAGTGCATTCTTCTTTTTTGAATAAAACTTCAAAACCTTTGTCTGCAAATTGACTAACACTGAGAAGATTCACTTCAAGACCAGCTACCAGTGCTACATTATCAATGACAATATTTCCAGAAACAATCTTTCAATATCCATTGTGAATCCTTTGATGTTGTCTCCAAAGGTCACCAAAGGGCCAGCCTTCTCCTCAAATTGTGATAGCAGGGCTTTATCACCTGTCATATCTCTGGAACATCCATTGTCAATGATTCATATGACCTTCTTTATTTTTCCCTACACATAATAAGTTTTAAGTATGTTTAGCAACCCAAACAGTGTTGGGTATTTTCTTCTTGTTAACTGATTTAGCAAAAGTAGAATGAGTAATTTCAGATAAAATATAATTCATTGACTGCTGTACATTTTCCCTATCTGAGTAGACCCAATTTTTGTTTCTTTAAGGTCTACTCTCGGTTTGTGGCAACTTTTCATCACTTTTAAGTTGCAAGGGATTCAATCAAACTTGTTACAGAATGAGTAGGGATCCTTTGCATTTGCTTCATAGTATTTGCAGGCTCTTTCAATTGGCTTGCTAACAACCTTTTTACAAAGGAGATTTAGATGATTCAAAGAGCCAAATTTTTCACATTTCTTTCTTGGAGCATCATCTACATAAGCAAAGTTGTTGCTTTTGTTTATCCCATTTTTTCCATTTCTATTTTTCTTCTTCTTTCTGGCATCTTTAGTTTTGGTTTCTTTGACAAGTGTCTTGGAATCTTGGATGTCCATGAGCTTCTCTTCAGCTTTGAAGTATTGAGTTGGTTCTGCATTTTTCTTCTCATTATCTTCATCAACAATTTCTTTCTTAATAATCAACTCTTCTTCACTGAAGTTAACTTCACATGCCTTGAACATAGGTGAAACAACCTTTTTCAGCATTGCTGGAACATTTTCATTTTCTGTTGCTTTTCCTTTGTCACCTATATCTTTCTTCTTTCTGTTCAAGACATCATAATCAATACCAATAGCAATATTTGCACATGGCTTGTTTTTCTCATGGTATTGTCCAACTAACTCAGATGCATTCTTGAAGGACTTCAACTTCACCTCATTCTTTTCCAGCTTCTCCCTTAGCACTGCTTCAATTTGCACACTTGAGCTTGTTCTTTATGATGGATTTTTAAACGCAGCGGGGCGTGGAAAAATGTCACACCCCCAACTTAAATAGCAAAATAAATATAGTTATTACATCATTTTAATGAGTACTACACAACCAAAATCCAAGATCTTACAGTTTAGGGTTTGGAACAGCCCAACACTACCAACTATTACATCTGATTACAAATACCGAGTCCTCACACAACTATTATTACTTATTCTACCTGGGCTCGAACATAAGCATCCGCATCACAGGTCTTACGGGCAGTCTGCTTGAATCTAACCATGGCTGCTAGCTGTAATATCAGGGTAAAGCAAGAAGTGAGCCAAAAGCTCAACAAGTGCTAACAATACAACGCAAAGCATAAATTGAGATATACCTTTAGGAATGACAATGGAATGACATAATCAATGATAATCGAGAGATAAAACTTATGTGAGTTGGCATCACTATGCTTGCATCAAAACAATTTTAAAATCATTCTTAATCAAAATCATTTTATGACGCTACGGATTACAGCCGGTGATCAGCCGCGAAGTAACCCCGAACCTCGCTGGGTTCTAAAACATTATTGGGAATCCCTAGGCAACTTTTAAGCCTAATATAAGTGTGGAAAGGACTCGCGTCTCAGTCCAGATCCACCATTCAAGAAAACATTTGTCCCCCTTTGGGACTGAAAAATCCACGTTTTAATCATTTTAAAAACTGATGCCGATTTATGACAAAATCTCTTTCGACTGTAATTATTTTTATCAAGGGATTATAGATCAACTTGAAACACTGGAAATATGACACTAAATCTCAGGGCCATGATCTACTAGACTTTACTATATTAGGGTAATTGAGAGGTTTCCATAAACAAGAACTTAGACAAGGAAATTAAGCCAGGCTATTGGATAAGATGAAAGAGTAATGCCAAACTAGGCTTAAAGCAACGGTTGTAGACAAGATATAGGTATTAGAACATCAAAAGATAGGCATCACTGGTTCCAATAGGATAAAGGTGTTAAAATATAAAGAAAGCGATCATCAGCTCAGTATATAACAGGGTATCAAGCTTTAGGGTAAGGATAGGGTTATCAAACAATCATGAATGTATATAAGAAATGATTGGCTTTTAGGTATCAAGATAAAGTTTCTATCGAGGTTATTTCAAGAGTTGAATCAAAGCATCAGGGTGCAACATCAAGATTTCTCAGGGATCAATAGCATGATAAACAAAAGGATCAATAAGATATTATAACGCATCTCTAATTTATCATGGCATTAAACTATCATGAAAGACTTTTGAACTACTTGCAATATGTACTCGAGGGTTCATGGCATCTCTATGTAACTCAAAGATAAACAAAAGATACTCTTGATTTAAATATATCAAAATGACTCAGGATAATTGCATCGATATATATATGAACTGTTTACAGTAAATGCGAAGGTCAAGTTGAATCACTTGCCTTGAGATAGACTGGTCTGGTCTGACTGGTAGGAGCAACAACTGGAGCTTCACTCGACTTTTAAGGCAAGTTTTCCCTCGTCTCGAGATCCTACATAAATAATAATAATCCTCATTATAATATATTCTTTCCATCTTAACCTATTTACAACCCGAAATTAAACATGGATGGCACTTAGGCCTATACACACTTAATTCATATCCAACATTTATATTTTTAAATGTACACACGTAGCCACATAATCACATATCGTATATTAATACCAAATAACATCACATACACCATAACGCCACACTAGGCTTGGATGATCTCGACTCACCACTTAAATTACTTGGTCGCTAACTAAACGAAGTCTTCGAATTTGGGCTTCCTAACTCAATGTGCCTTTCCTAAATTATCCAAAACCTATTGACCCTCACTTGTGCCTTTTGCTCTACTGACCTTATACTATCTTACAACTATGGTGGTCGACCTAATACTCACTTCTAAGTGTCCTAAAACTATGTGATAAGTGAAAGTGCTTACTGGTGCAAATTTCAGAATGGTAACTAAGGTTTCTTGACTGCATTAGACACTCTTAAACTACAAGTTTTTCTTCAAAATTTTTACACAAGACTCTCCTGACCTAAGGGCATCTCATAAGCTTGATGTGGCTCAAAGGCCTGGCTTGGGCCTTCTTGGGCCTAAGCTAAAAGTCCAAGGTTCCCCTGTTTTTCTGGGCAGAAAATGCCCTGACTTGAATTAACTTGTGGCACATGGTTCTAGCTCATATCCTATGAACTATGGTTGGAAAAACTTCTCTGACATACCCTCTAACTAAGGCCCAATTGGGCCTAATGAGGGCCTACCCATGACATGGCCAAATCTCCCTATTTCTAAGTTGCAACAAAACTGTCCCCTGCTGGACAGATTTTGTTATTCTACTTGTGCACCTACCCAAATGACATGCAAACCTCCAACCAACTCCTAAAACCTATTATATACTCCCCATACTAACTTCTGGTGGCTTGGGCCTCAAGGTGCACATCAATGACATAGTCAAAACTCACTCTAAACCTCAGGGTACTAAACTGATTTTTCTGCAGAAACTATAACTTCTCATTTTCCAAGATTTTGACTTGACAAACCCAACTAACAACAACTAAATACTTAAACCAAGACCTATACTTGGTATTCTACTGAACTAACTCCCTTTTTCTTAAAATACCCTTGGTGAGATCATCCTTACCTAAGGTGCAACTATGGCAAAACAAAAGAGACTACTCTTAACAAATCGCAAATCTTCATGCCTTTGAAACAACAAGATATATATTTTTATAAAAGATAACCACAAATTATTACCATGCAACAAGAAGCATAAATCAATATTATCACATTATTCCTACTGAAATTAAGGCTCACTAACAAAATCTTTCCAAATGATCAAAATTTCACAACAAACTAAGAGAATTCCACATGCATGCATGCCTTCGGGTTTTTCAAACCAAAACAACATGATTTCCAAATAAATTTTTATCATAATTCAACATGCAAGCCTAACATGGATTACAACTAAATGATCAACTAGCATGCAAAAGGATTTTATCAAGACTTTACTACAAAATTCATGTTATCATCACAAAATACACAAAAATGTTAACAAGGCAACAAAACACCATCCATTCGGCTCCTATCAAGTCATGGCCGAATGGATTAGGGTAAAAACAGCATTCGCATAGGTGTAACACTCTTATGTCTAGCCATTCTTGACCCTATGATACTATAACTCATGGTGAAAGCCTTAGATTCACAAGAATCAAGGAGGTTCACTTTGAGTTTAACAAAAACATCACCATGCAAGGTCAAAACATAGGTTTTTCACTCTATACTTTTGAAATATATAAGAATAACATATAGGGAGTAAAATTACTTGAATATAAGATGATTGTTTGAGTGAAAGAATGAAGAAATGAAGGGGATGGAGGGCCTCGGCTATGGGATGGCCGAGAGTGAGGGTTGAGCCGAGAGGGAGGGAGGAGAAAAGGGGAGGGTGGAGTGAAAATGGAGTGATCATCACTTTAGTTTGTTTTTATGTCTTTGACTAAACTAAATGTGAGTGGATTTAGGAAATGACAAGAGTAACCCTCTAGCTAAAGTTAGGCAAGTTTGCATGCAAGGTCAAGGAGGTAATTTGGCTAGCAAAATGTGAGTTAGTGGGGTGGAGAATGTCTTCTTTGCCCTTTGGTTAAATAGAAGAGAGTTTGCATGCAAGGTTATTCATGTAATTTGATAATTATTAAGCAACTAATTTCCAAAGATTTATTTTTATATAATAAAGTACAAGTTCAAAAATTATAAAATTTATACCATAAAATAACTTGGATTTTTAGAGACTTTATAAAAATCATTTTCAAAATTTGTGTACAAAATGTCTTTTAAAAGAAAATTTTTCCAAAGCTTAGAATATTCCTTATAAATCAAAAATAAAGAAATTAAATAAATTCTTGCTTTGAAAAATCATATACTACCCAAAGCAAATTTAAAATGCAGAAATTTTCACTCACACAAACGTACAAGCATTGAATATATTTTTATTTAACTTAATATTATTCACAAATAATATTACATAAAATGCCGGTCGTAACATCCTCTCCCCCTTAAGGGATTCTGTCCCCAGAATCTAAGAGAACAGATGAGGATACCGGGAACGCATATCAGACTCTAACTCCCAAGTCGACTCTTCGACCTTAGGGTTCCTCCAAAGTACTTTCACTAACTTTACTGATTTATTTCTAAGACTCTTTACTTGCCAGTCGAGTACTTTAACCGGTTGCTCCACAAATGACAGGTCTGCCTGAATTTCTACAGGTTCATATTCTATCACATGGCTAGCGTCAGGATTGTACTTCCTAAGCAACGACACATGGAACACATTATGCACATGCTGATACTGAGGTGGTAAGGCCAACTCGTAGGCCACCTTTCCTACTTGGCTCAAAATCTCAAAAGGACCTACGTATCTAGGTGCTAACTTTCCTTTCTTGCCAAATCTTATCAACCCTTTCCTAGGTGACACTTTTAGCAACACAGCTTCGCCAATTTGGAATTGAACATCCTTACGTGCGGGATCCGCATACTTCCTCTGTCTATCTTGAGCAGCAAGCAACCTTTTCTGAATTAACTTGACTGAGTCATGCAACTGTTGTACCAATTCTGAGCCGAGAATTCTTCCTTCTCCTACTTCATCCCAACTTGTTGGTGATCTACATTTTCGCCCGTACAAAGCTTCATATGGTGGCATGCCGATACTGGAATGATAGCTGTTGTTATATGAAAATTCAATTAATGGCAGGTGGTCGTCCCAACTTCCAGCAAAATCGATTGCACAACTGCGCAACATGTCTTCAATTGTTTGGATTGTTCTTTCACTCTGGCCATCAGTCTGCGGGTGATACGCCGTGCTCATATTCAACTTCGTGCCAAGACATTCCTGGAATTGCTTCCAAAATCTTGAGTTAAATCGGGGATCTCTGTCTGAAACTATTGATACAGGTACTCCATGCCTTAATACGATTTCGTGCACATACAGATGAACCAACTTGTCCAGTGACGACTTCTCATTTATTGGAAGGAAATGCGCCGACTTCGTAAGACGATCAATTATAACCCATATTGCGTCATGTCCGGACTTTGTTCGTGGTAGTCCTACTATAAAGTCCATAGCGATGTTTTCCCATTTCCATTCTGGAATCTTCAGGGGCTGAATTAATCCGCTTGGTCGTTGATGTTCTGCCTTTACTTTCTGACAGGTATAGCACTTCGCAATCCATTCTGCCACGTCTCTTTTCATATTTGGCCACCAAAAGTTCTTCTTTAAGTCTTGATACATCTTGGTGCTTCCCGGGTGGATTGAAAATTTCGAATGGTGGGCTTCATGGAGGATCTCATTCTTTAATTCAGATGCATGGGGAATCCATATTCTGGATGAAAACCTTAGTATTCCTTGCTCATCCTTTTTAGTATTAATCTCTTCTCCAGATAACTGATTTTTCTCTTTTTCCATTACTTCCTCTTGACACTTCTTTATCTTTTCCATTAGTGTTGGCTGAAAGGTCATTGCATGACAAACTTCTTTGACTTTCCCATAAGCACAAAGTTCCAATTCAAATTTTCCGATTTCTTCAGATAACTCTTTTGATGTTATCATTGCATTCAATCTTTCCTTCCG
Organism: Apium graveolens; assembly: GCF_009905375.1. NCBI lineage: Eukaryota > Viridiplantae > Streptophyta > Magnoliopsida > Apiales > Apiaceae > Apium > Apium graveolens. The sequence continues at coordinate 64,085,410 of NC_133657.1, forward strand.
ACTCAGCGCATCGGCCACTACGTTCGCCTTTCCAGGATGGTAATTTATCGAACAGTCATAGTCCTTAATCAATTCCAGCCATCTCCTCTGCCTCATATTGAGCTCTTTCTGAGTAAAAATGTACTTTAAGCTCTTGTGATCCGTGTAGATTTCACACTTTTCTCCATAGAGATAGTGTCTCCAAATCTTGAGTGCGAACACTATGGCGGCTAGTTCCAAGTCATGCGTCGGATACTTTAACTCATGTGGCTTCAACTGTCTTGACGCATATGCTATTACCTTACTGTGTTGCATCAACACACAACCCAAACCCTTATGTGAAGCGTCGCTGAATATTACAAAATTCCCTTGATCATCTGGAAGTACTAACACCGGAGCTGTTACCAACTTCTGTTTTAACTCTTGAAAGCTATTTTCACATTCTGCACTCCATTCAAACTTTTGATTCTTTCTGGTTAACTTGGTCAATGGTGTGGCGATCTTCGAGAAATCCTTGACGAATCTTCTATAGTATCCGGCCAATCCTAGAAAACTTCGCACTTCCGTAGGAGTCCTTGGCCTCTCCCAACTCATAACTGCATCAATCTTCGCCGGATCCACTTTAATTCCATCATTTCCAATAACATGCCCCAAAAATTGAACTTCCTTTAACCAAAACTCACATTTGGTAAACTTGGCATACAACTTCTCTTGTCGGAGTATCTCCAATGCTATCCAGAGATGCTGCATATGTTCTTCTTCCGATTTAGAATAAATAAGGATGTCATCAATAAATACCACGACAAATTTATCCAAATACTTCTTAAATACTCGATTCATCAGATCCATGAATGCGGCCGGGGCGTTGGTCAATCCAAACGGCATTACTAGGAATTCATAATGCCCATATCTGGTCCTAAATGCGGTCTTGGGAATATCTTCTTCCTTGATCTTTAATTGGTGGTATCCCGATCTCAAGTCAATCTTCGAAAAACATTTTGCTCCCTTTAACTGATCAAAAAGGTCATCTATCCTTGGTAGCGGGTAGCGGTTCTTGATCGTTACTTTATTCAACTCCCGGTAATCTATGCATAGACGCATACTCCCATCTTTCTTCTTCACAAAGAGAACAGGTGCTCCCCATGGCGACGTACTTGGTCGTATCACTCCCTTATCCAATAATTCTTGTAGCTGGCTCGCCAACTCTTTCATTTCTGCTGGTGCCATCCTATACGGAGCCTTTGAAACTGGTTCCGTGCCTGGAGCAAGGTTGATCTCGAACTCAATTTGTCGATCTGGTGGTAAGCCTGGTAGTTCGTCGGGAAACACATCGGGGAACTCATTAACTACAGGAATATCTTCCATGCTGGGGCTGCCTCTCTCTGAATCCACTACATATGCTAGGAACGACTCACAACCTTTTCTAAGTAACTTCTTAGCCTGAATAATTGTAAGAAATAGTCGCTCTTGCCTCTGTCCCTTAAATACTACCTTCTCTCCACTCTTCGTCTTTAAATTCACTCTCTTGGTCTTACAATTTATCTGCGCGCTATTCTCTCCTAACCAATCCATTCCTAAGATTATATCAAACTCTCCCAGCTTGAAGAGTATCAAGTCGGCCGAGAACTTATATCCCGAAATATCAATCTCACATTTTGGACAAAATTGATTCACAGGAATCTTCTCTTGGTTCGCAATTACCACATTTACTACCTCACTCATAACCGTTTTATCACATTGGATCTTATCAACAAAAGATTCTGATATGAAAGATCTTGTGGCTCCCGAATCAATCAATACTTTGGCTTTGACATTATTGAGTAAAAGTGTACCTGCTATCACCTCAGAATTCTGAACAGCATCTTTCATCTTTAGGTCAAATGTCCTTGCTGTTGCTTGCGGGGTTGGTGCGGGTGGTGGAGGTAATGCCAATACCTCAGCTGGCACGCTTGCACTGGTACTTGCCACGTTCATCAGAGCTCTGACTGGTCCTGTTGCCTTACACTCCCTAGCCATGTGTCCAGTCTTCCCACATTTGTAGCACGTAACTCCTGGCCTCGGCATCTTGCACTCATTTGCCAAATGTCCCTTCTGATTGCACCTATAACAGGTCATACTCAGCTTATTGCATACTCCGGGGTGCCTTCTTCCACAGTGCTTGCATTCTGGCCTCTGGAACCTGTTTTCTCCAACTTGCCCTTGGCTTGCCTGATTGTTCCCTTTTGATTCTTGCCTTTTGCCCAAATTTCCTTTCCTTTGAAAATTTCCGCCCTTCTGGAAACCAATCCTCTTTACATTCCGATCTTGCGAATTTCCAGCTTCAGACTTTTCTCCATAAAATGGAACCTTCCTCTTCTTGTTATCCCTCTCTTTCCTTGACTGCATCCCATTATTCTCAATCAGAGCAGCTTTCTGTACTACTCCCGCATAAGTCTCAAGTTCAAACATAGCCACCCTATCTCTGATCCAAGGCTCCAATCCTTGCTGAAATTTCTTTGCTTTTTCTTCCTCAGTGCTGGTATATTTTGTCACAAACCTTGACAACTCAGTGAACTTCTTCTCATATTCCAGTACAGTCATGTTCCCTTGCTTTAACTCAAGAAATTTTAGCTCCATCTGATTCTGCATGTACTTAGGGTAATACTTGTCCAGAAATAACTTCTTAAATCTCTCCCAAGAAATCTGCTGAGTGACTTCCATAGCTTTTACTGATTCCCACCAATAAATGACTTCTCCCTTCAAGAAGTAAGTGGCATACAGCGTCTTCTGATCGTCCCCTAACTGTACCAACTCAAAAGCCCTTTCTATCTCCTTGATCCATGTGTTTGCTATCACTGGATCAGTGGTATCATGAAATACAGGTGGATTCACACTCTGAAAAACCTTGAAAGTGACAATTTGTCTTGGTGGTACTGGTGGTTCAGGTGGTTGATATGGCTCACGGTTATCTTGGTTTTCAATTCGTTGTTGAAGAGTTAGTTGTTGTTGAGCTATAGCATTGGTTTGCTGTTGCAAGGTTTCCAGTAGTTGAAGAATGTTTGGGTCTGTGGTGAAGGTGGTTGTTGGGTTCTTCTTTTTGGGAGGCATGATCCTGAAATAAGAGTTGTGTTATAACAAATATAATTGATAAAATGATTCGAGGGTATCGCATGGCATTCTTGTTTACATATGGGGTCACGTTTCCAAATTAAGCAGATATGATGATAAAAACATAAAATAACAGTTGAGAGCAAATGGAACAATAGCACATAATTATTGAAATTTTAAAGGTCACAGTACATAGGATTGGGACATAGTTTGATTCTAGAAATAACAGGCTTATTTAAAGGAAAGACGGAAACAACTGGGGATTCCGTAGAGTCTAATAGTACAACAACATGAAAGGTAAATGGAAAGAACTAAGGCTCCACTCCATCTGAACGGGGCTTGGTAGACTTTTCCTCTCGAAGTGTCTTCACAATGCTCTGGAGCTCATCCGCCACCATCTGAATGACATACTGGCTGGTACGGTCCCGGTGTGCTGGCATCTCCTCAAGCTTAGTGTTAACGTACCGAACCAAGGTCTCAAGTCTCGCAATCATCTGCTCCTTGGGCTTCCCTTCGTAGTTTCGGCTGTCCGGATACACGTTCTTCAGTCGGTCTATCAGTCGGTCGTACTTGCCCTGAAGCATGTCGAACTCGCGCCTCAACTCAGCATACACGGAGAAAGCAATAGTGTCGTCCGACCCAGAGGATGACGAGGAATGCGCCCTTTGCTGACAACCAAAAAGAGGAGTATTAATAATAATTTACTTTACCTACTCTCTCGCATAATATCTATAACCTACTCACAAGTCCTATAACCTATTTGGGCTGTTCAGGGACTCTAAACCGTAGCTCTGATACCAAAACCTGTCACACCCCCAACTTAAATAGCAAAATAAATATAGTTATTACATCATTTTAATGAGTACTACACAACCAAAATCCAAGATCTTACAGTTTAGGGTTTGGAACAGCCCAACACTACCAACTATTACATCTGATTACAAATACCGAGTCCTCACACAACTATTATTACTTATTCTACCTGGGCTCGAACATAAGCATCCGCATCACAGGTCTTACGGGCAGTCTGCTTGAATCTAACCATGGCTGCTAGCTGTAATATCAGGGTAAAGCAAGAAGTGAGCCAAAAGCTCAACAAGTGCTAACAATACAACGCAAAGCATAAATTGAGATATACCTTTAGGAATGACAATGGAATGACATAATCAATGATAATCGAGAGATAAAACTTATGTGAGTTGGCATCACTATGCTTGCATCAAAACAATTTTAAAATCATTCTTAATCAAAATCATTTTATGACGCTACGGATTACAGCCGGTGATCAGCCGCGAAGTAACCCCGAACCTCGCTGGGTTCTAAAACATTATTGGGAATCCCTAGGCAACTTTTAAGCCTAATATAAGTGTGGAAAGGACTCGCGTCTCAGTCCAGATCCACCATTCAAGAAAACATTTGTCCCCCTTTGGGACTGAAAAATCCACGTTTTAATCATTTTAAAAACTGATGCCGATTTATGACAAAATCTCTTTCGACTGTAATTATTTTTATCAAGGGATTATAGATCAACTTGAAACACTGGAAATATGACACTAAATCTCAGGGCCATGATCTACTAGACTTTACTATATTAGGGTAATTGAGAGGTTTCCATAAACAAGAACTTAGACAAGGAAATTAAGCCAGGCTATTGGATAAGATGAAAGAGTAATGCCAAACTAGGCTTAAAGCAACGGTTGTAGACAAGATATAGGTATTAGAACATCAAAAGATAGGCATCACTGGTTCCAATAGGATAAAGGTGTTAAAATATAAAGAAAGCGATCATCAGCTCAGTATATAACAGGGTATCAAGCTTTAGGGTAAGGATAGGGTTATCAAACAATCATGAATGTATATAAGAAATGATTGGCTTTTAGGTATCAAGATAAAGTTTCTATCGAGGTTATTTCAAGAGTTGAATCAAAGCATCAGGGTGCAACATCAAGATTTCTCAGGGATCAATAGCATGATAAACAAAAGGATCAATAAGATATTATAACGCATCTCTAATTTATCATGGCATTAAACTATCATGAAAGACTTTTGAACTACTTGCAATATGTACTCGAGGGTTCATGGCATCTCTATGTAACTCAAAGATAAACAAAAGATACTCTTGATTTAAATATATCAAAATGACTCAGGATAATTGCATCGATATATATATGAACTGTTTACAGTAAATGCGAAGGTCAAGTTGAATCACTTGCCTTGAGATAGACTGGTCTGGTCTGACTGGTAGGAGCAACAACTGGAGCTTCACTCGACTTTTAAGGCAAGTTTTCCCTCGTCTCGAGATCCTACATAAATAATAATAATCCTCATTATAATATATTCTTTCCATCTTAACCTATTTACAACCCGAAATTAAACATGGATGGCACTTAGGCCTATACACACTTAATTCATATCCAACATTTATATTTTTAAATGTACACACGTAGCCACATAATCACATATCGTATATTAATACCAAATAACATCACATACACCATAACGCCACACTAGGCTTGGATGATCTCGACTCACCACTTAAATTACTTGGTCGCTAACTAAACGAAGTCTTCGAATTTGGGCTTCCTAACTCAATGTGCCTTTCCTAAATTATCCAAAACCTATTGACCCTCACTTGTGCCTTTTGCTCTACTGACCTTATACTATCTTACAACTATGGTGGTCGACCTAATACTCACTTCTAAGTGTCCTAAAACTATGTGATAAGTGAAAGTGCTTACTGGTGCAAATTTCAGAATGGTAACTAAGGTTTCTTGAGTGCATTAGACACTCTTAAACTACAAGTTTTTCTTCAAAATTTTTACACAAGACTCTCCTGACCTAAGGGCATCTCATAAGCTTGATGTGGCTCAAAGGCCTGGCTTGGGCCTTCTTGGGCCTAAGCTAAAAGTCCAAGGTTCCCCTGTTTTTCTGGGCAGAAAATGCCCTGACTTGAATTAACTTGTGGCACATGGTTCTAGCTCATATCCTATGAACTATGGTTGGAAAAACTTCTCTGACATACCCTCTAACTAAGGCCCAATTGGGCCTAATGAGGGCCTACCCATGACATGGCCAAATCTCCCTATTTCTAAGTTGCAACAAAACTGTCCCCTGCTGGACAGATTTTGTTATTCTACTTGTGCACCTAACCAAATGACATGCAAACCTCCAACCAACTCCTAAAACCTATTATATACTCCCCATACTAACTTCTGGTGGCTTGGGCCTCAAGGTGCACATCAATGACATAGTCAAAACTCACTCTAAACCTCAGGGTACTAAACTGATTTTTCTGCAGAAACTATAACTTCTCATTTTCCAAGATTTTGACTTGACAAACCCAACTAACAACAACTAAATACTTAAACCAAGACCTATACTTGGTATTCTACTGAACTAACTCCCTTTTTCTTAAAATACCCTTGGTGAGATCATCCTTACCTAAGGTGCAACTATGGCAAAACAAAAGAGACTACTCTTAACAAATCGCAAATCTTCATGCCTTTGAAACAACAAGATATATATTTTTATAAAAGATAACCACAAATTATTACCATGCAACAAGAAGCATAAATCAATATTATCACATTATTCCTACTGAAATTAAGGCTCACTAACAAAATCTTTCCAAATGATCAAAATTTCACAACAAACTAAGAGAATTCTACATGCATGCATGCCTTCGGGTTTTTCAAACCAAAACAACATGATTTCCAAATAAATTTTTATCATAATTCAACATGCAAGCCTAACATGGATTACAACTAAATGATCAACTAGCATGCAAAAGGATTTTATCAAGACTTTACTACAAAATTCATGTTATCATCATAAAATACACAAAAATGTTAACAAGGCAACAAAACACCATCCATTCGGCTCCTATCAAGTCATGGCCGAATGGATTAGGGTAAAAACAGCATTCGCATAGGTGTAACACTCTTATGTCTAGCCATTCTTGACCCTATGATACTATAACTCATGGTGAAAGCCTTAGATTCACAAGAATCAAGGAGGTTCACTTTGAGTTTAACAAAAACATCACCATGCAAGGTCAAAACATAGGTTTTTCACTCTATACTTTTGAAATATATAAGAATAACATATAGGGAGTAAAATTACTTGAATATAAGATGATTGTTTGAGTGAAAGAATGAAGAAATGAAGGGGATGGAGGGCCTCGGCTATGGGATGGCCGAGAGTGAGGGTTGAGCCGAGAGGGAGGGAGGAGAAAAGGGGAGGGTGGAGTGAAAATGGAGTGATCATCACTTTAGTTTTGTTTTTATGTCTTTGACTAAACTAAATGTGAGTGGATTTAGGAAATGACAAGAGTAACCCTCTAGCTAAAGTTAGGCAAGTTTGCATGCAAGGTCAAGGAGGTAATTTGGCTAGCAAAATGTGAGTTAGTGGGGTGGAGAATGTCTTCTTTGCCCTTTGGTTAAATAGAAGAGAGTTTGCATGCAAGGTTATTCATGTAATTTGATAATTATTAAGCAACTAATTTCCAAAGATTTATTTTTATATAATAAAGTACAAGTTCAAAAATTATAAAATTTATACCATAAAATAACTTGGATTTTTAGAGACTTTATAAAAATCATTTTCAAAATTTGTGTACAAAATGTCTTTTAAAAGAAAATTTTTCCAAAGCTTAGAATATTCCTTATAAATCAAAAATAAAGAAATTAAATAAATTCTTGCTTTGAAAAATCATATACTACCCAAAGCAAATTTAAAATGCAGAAATTTTCACTCACACAAACGTACAAGCATTGAATATATTTTTATTTAACTTAATATTATTCACAAATAATATTACATAAAATGCCGGTCGTAACAAAAAACACTTTTACACACACAAAATCTAAATAAAAGCATATAAATCGTGAATAAAAATTCGAGGGATCGAATCTAACCTTTAAAAATAATTCGGAGACAACGATCAGAGATCCTTAGCAGTTGCTCCTCAAGTGTGAAGCACTCCACCGGTATCCACCAAGAAAACGACTTTTAGGAGGAGGAGGAGGTGGAGAGAATTTGGTTTTCTAAAACTTTTGGGTTTCTTGGGTTAGAATAAAATAGGGTCTATAATAGTGTATTTATAGGCAAAATTTTCAGCTGAAATTTTCCCATAAATATTATTATTATTATTATCCCATTTATTATTCTTATTAATAATTAAAACACCTTTTAATTATTAATCCTTTTTCTAAACACTTTAGAAATAATTCTCTCTCTTGATTTAATTTCCAAAAATTAAATCCTTTAATTAATAATATTAAGAACTTTTCTTAATTAATTTATAATCAATTAAATCTCATTTAATCAATTATTAAATTTGCCAATTAATTATTTATTTCACAAATAAATAATTATTAGCCATTATTAATTAATTCCTCCACCATTAAATCATTCACTTTTTATGGTGTGACCTTGTAGGTTCAATATTAAGCCGGTAGTAGAAATAAATAATAATAAAACTATTTTATCATTATTTATATAAATTCTCTAATTTATTAAATATGATTAATTAATTAATCACATTTATTCTACATCGTGAGTGATGCTTCTCAACATATCGCGACTATCCAGATAATATGAATTCACTGCTTAGAATACCAAGAACCTGTCAGTGAATAGTTACCGTACAATAAACTCATTCTACCCTACAATGTCCCGATTAAATACAAGGCATGGATCTCGTGTCAAGCCTATCTAATTCAATCACTTGCTTACCATTTACTATGCATAATTCTATGCAAATTAGAAACTCCTTTCTAATTTCATTCACTCTGGCCAGAGATTCCTGAACTAGCATAAGTGGATCAGCCTTGAACATTCCCTTCCTTCACTGGAAGGGGTAGATCCTTTATTGATCATACACTATCTTCGTGTACAAATTCCTATACCCAGAAGAGCCCTAATAATTGTCCCTGGAGACTAAGAACTAAACCAAAGCATAGTTCAGTGTACACAAGATGACTATGATGACCTCAAGTCTAAGGATACTTGTACAACTATCACTATGTGAACAACTGCTGACACGTGAGTGAACTCCATCAGTTGTTCAGCTGTGCAAGTCATGTTCAGTGAACTTATTCTATAATAAGCACCTACATACTAGCTATAGTGTCACCACACAAATGTCTATGAGAACAGACATCCTTCATAATGAAGCAAGCATAGTATGTACCGATCTTTGCGGATTATTAGTTACTAGTTAGTAATCCTATGACCAGGAACTATTTAAGTTTAGAGTTATCATCTTTTTAGGTCTCACTATTATGATCTCATCATAATCCATAAAAAGCTTTACTCTAGACTATGGTATATCTTATTTAAACACTTAAATAGATAGAGCCCGTAATAAAAACAAAACAAGTCTTTTATTAATATAAATGAAATCAAAACAGATTACATAAAAGTTATTCCTAAATCCTAATACATGATTGGACTTAGGACATATTCCTTTCAATCTCCCACTTGTACTAAAGCCAATCACTCTGGTATCTAATACCCATCTTGTCTTTATGACGATCAAAGTGACTCTGAGAAAGTGGCTTTGTGAGTGGGTCTGCTATGTTGTTATGTGTGTCAACTCTCTCGACGTTGACATCTCCTCTTTCAACAATCTCCCTGATCAGATGAAAGCGCCGCAGGACATGTTTGGAATTTTTATGAGACCTAGGTTCCTTGGCTTGTGCTATTGCTGCGTTGTTATCACAATACAACACAATAGGCTCTTCGACGCTAGGAACAACTCCCAACTCAGAAACAAATTTCCTCATCCAAACAGCTTCTTTTGCAGCTTCACTTGCAGCTATATATTCTGCTTCCGCTGTGGAGTCAGCCGTTGTCGACTGTCTGGAACTTTTCCAACTTATCGCACCACCGTTTAGAGTAAACACGTACCCTGACATGGATTTGCTATCACTCTCTGATTGAAAACTAGAGTCAGTATAACCCTCTATTTTCAACTCAGATTCACCGCCAAAAACAAGAAAAATGTCACGAGTCCTTCGCAAGTACTTAAGGATGTTTTTCACTGCTTTCCAGTGGTCTTCACCTGGATTGGACTGATATCTGCTCGTCACACTAATTGAATAAGCAACATCAGGCCTTGTACACAACATCGCGTACATGATATATCCTATTGCTGAAGCATAAGGAATCTTACTCATACGCTCTCTTTCCTCAGGTGTCTTAGGAGATATTTTTTCGGAAAGGGACACTCTATGACTCATCGGTATGAGACCTCTTTTGGAGTTTTCCATGCTAAATCTTTTAAGCACTTTCTGGATGTATGTACCCTGGGTAAGACCTATCATTCTTCTAGATCTATCTCTATAGATCTTCATACCGAGAATGTAGGATACTTCTCCCAAGTCCTTCATGGTGAAGTTCTTTGATAGCCATACTTTGACTGATTGCAGCATCAGTATATCATTTCCTATAAGAAGTATGTCATCCACATACAATACAAGAAATGTTATCGCGCTCCCACTAACCTTCTTGTAGACACATGGTTCATCCATGTTTTTGATAAAATCAAACTCTTTGATTGTCTCATCAAAACGGGTGTTCCATCTACGAGAAGCTTGCCTTAAACCATATATGGTTCGTAGCAGCTTACACACTAGGTGTTCATTTCCCTTAGAAAGAAAACCTTCCGGCTGTGTCATATACATTTCCTCCTCAAGTTCCCCATTGAGGAATGCCGTTTTCACGTCCATTTGCCAGATCTCATAGTCGTAGTAAGCAGCAATCGCAAGCAAAATCTGAATTGATTTTAACAGGGCTACAGGCGAATAGGTTTCATCAAAGTCAATCCCTTGTCTTTGATTAAATCCTTTTTCAACTAGCCTAGCCTTATAGGTCTCCACCTGGCCATCTGCTCCAATCTTTCTCTTATATACCCACTTGCACCCAATAGGCTTAACACCTTCAGGCGCTTCAACCAGAGTCCATACTTGGTTGGTATACATAGATTCCATTTCGGATTTCATGGCACTATGCCATTTCTCTAAGTCAACACTACTCATAGCCTCATTATAGGTCTTAGGGTCGTCTTTATCAATGATTGACAACTCATTATCATTCTCAATGACAAGGCCATAATACCTCTCAGGTTGGCGAGACACTCTCTCTGACCTACGAATGGGCTGTTCCACAGAAGGTTGTTCAGTCTGAACAGGTGTTTCCACTTGAACCGTAGTAGTTTGTGCTTCACGAACTTCATCAAGTTCAATTTTGCTCCCACTATTTCCTTCAAGGATAAACTGCTTTTCCAAGAAGGTAGCATGTCTGGAGACAAACACCCGATGATCGGTATAAAAGTAATACCCTAAAGTCTCTTTGGGATATCCCACAAAACTACATTTTACGGATCGAGATTCCAGCTTATCTGGGTCAACTTTCTTGACATAAGCTGGACATCTCCAAATCTTAACGTGTTTAAGACTCGGTTTCCTTTCTTTCCATATCTCATACGGAGTTTGAGGAACAGATTTGGAAGGTACCTTATTCAGTAAATATGCTGAGGTTTCTAATGCGTAACCCCATAGGAATACTGGAAGATTTGCATAGCTCATCATCAAAACGAACTATGTCTAACAGAGTTCGATTTCTCCTTTCAGATACCCCATTCAACTGTGGAGTATATGGAGGAGTCCACTGGGAGACTATACCATTTTTTTTGAGATAATCTAGAAACTCTCCATTCAAGTATTCACCACCTCGATCTGATCAAAGAGTTATAATACTGTGTTTGGTTTGTTTCTCCACTTCATGTTTATATTCCTTGAACTTTTCAAAGGCTTCAGACTTGTGTTTCATCAAATACACATATCCGAATCTAGATCTATCATCTATGAAAGTAATGAAGTACGAAAATCCTCCCATGGCTTGCGTAGACATTGGTCCACATACATCTGTGTGTACCAATCCTAGCAAATCTGTAGCCCTCTCTCCATGTCCACTAAATGGAGATTTGGTCATTTTACCCAATAGACAAGACTCGCATGTAGGATATAATTCAAAATCAAAGGGGTCTAGTAACCCTTCCTTATGCAATGTCCGAAGTCTATTTTCACTTATATGACCTAGCCTATAGTGCCATAAATAGGTCAGATTTTCATCATCTCATTTTCTTTTATTAGTTTGTTCAATCTGAAGTAAATCATGCTCTACGTCACATACATACATACCATTATTTAAAATTCCACGTCCATAAAGAACATTATCTCTAAGGATAGAACATTCATTATTCTTAATAATAAATGAAAAACCATCCAAACCCAACATAGGGATAGAAACAATATTCCTCACAATAGAGGGAACGTAATAACAATTATTCAAAATAATAGTCTTGCCCGTAGGCATATGTAAACTAAATGATCCTACAGCTATGGCCGCAACCCTTGCTCCATTGCCCATACGTAGAATCACCTCATCTTTTTCAAGATTCCTACTTCCCTTTAGTCCTCGCAACGAATTGCAAATATGAGAACCACAGGCGGTATCTGATACCCAAGTAGAAATTTGACCTAGTGACATATTAACTTCGATCATGAACATGCCTGAATCAGAAACGGTAGTCTTACTACCCTTCCTCTTCTTCAATTCTGCAAGGTAAACCTTGCAGTTACTCTTCCAGTGCCCTAACTTGTTACAGTGAAAGCATACAGCAAAATTAGGATCAGTCAACTTGTGAGCATCTAGTATGCTCCTGAGTGATAGTGCAGAAGACATAATATAGTAAATCTGTAAATCATAAACACATAACAACACTCAGCAAATATTCGATTTCATTTTAAAACACTATATGAATCGGGTCTTTATTCATAAGTGGCTCCCACTAGTTTTCCTAATTTATTCAACCCCCTACGTGAAAAATTAAGCATTCATAATGCTAGTGGGAATAGGGATCCTACATTCCATTACACGACCCCGGCTGTAGCACGAACCGCCATGTAATGTTCAATAGGCAGACAACTCTTGTCAATTACATCTCATGTTATTCCCTAATCAAACTTTAGCCTCTTGAATAATTGAGTCACGGCTGTGGCACGACAAACTCAATATTCGAAGTCAAGTCTAACCCAACATTCCGTACAATTGAATCAGTCCCCAAAGGCCCACGGCTGTGGCACATAACGACCTTTAGATTCTTATTCAATGTACACATCTCTATGTAATAGACAAGTATTTCTTATTTCGAAATCAAAGCTCTCGGCTGTGGCACGAAACGATAATGATTCAAAAATAAGAACTACTTTCTACCATGTTGGAAGGCTATGACCGACACAAGCCCGTTGTGTCATTGGCCAATTACTACTTGATATTATTTAATTTTAGAGGGATTATATTACGTTACAATCATAATCATATTATAAAGAAATTCTCCCTTTTAAATTAAATATTTCAAATCAATAATCAATAATCAGATGATTCCCAGATCGGGTGGAGCATTGTCAAGAGGCGTCACTTAATAACCCTTTCTTATAGATAGAAATCTGTTGTTGACAGAATCATCCTTTCTCTCATATCGAAAATTCATATTCAATTACGTGTTTCATAAACACAAGAATCTCATGATTGTATTCATAATATTATTATTAAGGTTATGAAACAATTTCACTGTACTAGGTTGTCTAACGAACGCCTTATGTTCATTTAAGTTCACCTAAATCTATCATCGCATGATAAACTAAGCATATATCACATATATCAACATGAATAAACATCAAGGTAGGCATGTTAAATCATCTAGCACATTAGTCTAAGCATTATACATCTCTATGTATCACATGAAGCATTTAAAAATAATTAAAACAGTTAAAAACAACTTTAAAATACTTCATGGAAATATAAACAGTTCAAAACTTTTATATAAACTAAAATTGATCACACCATTAGATCCGTCTCGAAAAAACGAATCCAACGGTATATTGCACGCCCAAAACGGAGTTACGAAACTCCCAGAAAATCAATTTTAAAATCAACAGAGGGCTGTAACGCATTTCAGGAACACGTTACAAGCCCTGTAACGCATTCCGGTGATGCGTTACACCCCTTTTAAGCCATTAAAGGGTGTAACGCATTCCGTGAATGCGCCACAGGTGTGTAACGCATTCCCGGAATGCGTTACACCCCTATTTTTTTTTCGCCGCCTGACTTTCTCGATCAGCGTGCCTGTACCTGTCAGCCGTGCTGTCTCCTCTGCTTCCGTGCACAGCAGACACTCTCTTTTAAAGCAGCAGCAAGAACATAGATAATGTATATATACAACATATTATATATATATATCTATATTTTATTATGAATTTAATTGTAAGAACTTCAAAAATTCATAATAAAAAATCTATACATCCTAAAATTATGAAAAAAATACCCAGACAATCTACAACACTTGTAGAACCCAGATCAACATTCAAAATTATTATGAGAAACGATTTCTCATCAGACAAAATTAATCCATGATATAACTTGTAAAAATCATAATTAATTCATACAAGCACATAAAATTCTGAAATTTTTACCACAGATCTATATGCATACAACCTATGCTCTGATGCCATTGATGGATTTTTAAACACAGCGGGGCGTGGAAAAACACTTTTACACACACAAAATCCAAATAAAAGCATATAAATCGTGAATAAAAATTCGAGGGATCGAATCTAACCTTTAAAAATAATTCGGAGACAACGATCAGAGATCCTTAGCAGTTGCTCCTCAAGTGTGAAACACTCCACCGGTATCCACCAAGAAAACGACTTTTAGGAGGAGGAGGTGGAGAGAATTTGGTTTTCTAAAACTTTTGGGTTTCTTGGGTTAGAATAAAATAGGGTCTATAATAGTGTATTTATAGGCAAAATTTTCAGCTGAAATTTTCCCATAAATATTATTATTATTATTATCCCATTTATTATTCTTATTAATAATTAAAACACCTTTTAATTATTAATCCTTTTTCTAAACACTTTAGAAATAATTTTCTCTATTGATTTAATTTCCAAAAATTAAATTCTTTAATTAATAATATTAAGAACTTTTCTTAATTAATTTATAATCAATTAAATCTCGTTTAATCAATTATTAAATTTTCCAATTAATTATTTATTTCACAAATAAATAATTATTAGCCATTATTAATTAATTCCTCCACCATTAAATCATTCTCTTTTTATGGTGTGACCCTGTAGGTTCATTATTAAGCCGGTAGTAGAAATAAATAATAATAAAACTATTTTATCATTATTTATATAAATTCTCTAATTTATTAAATATGATTAATTAATTAATCACATTTATTCTACATCGTAGTGATGCTTCTCAACATATCGCGACTATCCGGATAATATGAATTCACTGCTTAGAATACCAAGAACCTGTCAGTGAATAGTTACCGTACAATAAACTCCTTCTACCCTACAATGTCCCGATTAAATACAAGGCATGGATCTCGTGTCAAGCCTATCTAATTCAATCACTTGCTTACCATTTACTATGCATAGTTCTATGCAAATTAGAAACTCCTTTCTAATTTCATTCACTCTGGCCAGAGATTCCTGAACTAGCATAAGTGGATCAGTCTTGAACATTCGCTTCCTTCACTGGAAGGGGTAGATCCTTTATTGATCATACACTATCTTCGTGTACAAATTCCTATACCCAGAAGAGTCCTAATAATTGTCCCTGGAGACTAAGAACTAAACCAAAGCATAGTTCAGTGTACACAAGATGACTATGATGACCTCAAGTCTAAGGATACTTGTACAACTATCACTATGTGAACAACTGCTGACACGTGAGTGAACTCCATCAGTTGTTCAGCTGTGCGAGTCATGTTCAGTGAACTTATTCTATAATAAGCACCTACATACTAGCTATAGTGTCACCACACAAATGTCTATGAGAACAGACATCCTTCATAATGAAGCAAGCATAGTATGTACCGATCTTTGCGGATTATTAATTACCAGTTAGTAATCCTATGACCAGGAACTATTTAAGTTTAGAGTTATCATCTTTTTAGGTCTCACTATTATGATCTCATCATAATCCATAAAAAGCTTTACTCTAAACTATGGTATATCTTATTTAAACACTTAAATAGATAGAGCCCGTAATAAAAACAAAACAAGTCTTTTATTAATATAAATGTAATCAAAACAGATTACGTAAAAGTTATTCCTAAATCCTAATACATGATTGGACTTAGGACATATTCCTTTCACTTTAGATATGCATTTTCTTGTCTTACAGTTTCAAGCTCCACCAACAACAATTCAGCTTCTTGTTTCTCACTTTAAAGCTTCTCATTTATCTTTTTCAGCCTGCTAACTTCTTCATTAGTAGCAACCATACTTGTATGAATGTGAAACATTTCCGTGCTCATCTTTTCTACAGTTTCCTTATATTGACTCACATTTAAATCAATGGTGGTGAGAGTTGGTACCTGTGATTTTGATGAGGATGACTCTCCTTGCTATAAGGCCATTATTGCATAATTTCCAACTTCCTCATCTTCATCGTTATCAAAATCATCCCAACTATTTCCTTCTTCAATATAAGCTTTGCTTTGCTGTTTCTTGAAAGAGATTCATACTTTGCTTCTAGTTCAAGATAAGCTTTATCTTTCTTTTATTTCTTGGGTTTCCTACATTCTGTAGCAAAATGGCCTAGTTCATCACAATTGAAGCACCTTATCTTTGATCTTTCAACAGATCCAGTTTTGTAACCATTTTTGCTATCAGATGTGTACTTCCCTTTTCCTTTATAGCTGCTGTCTTTGTTGAATGATTTTCCTTTACCCTTGAAGAATCTTGGTTTCTTTACTTTAATGTTAGAGAACTTTCTTTCCAGATAGGCCATTGACTGATCAAGCTCATCAATTTCATCCAAGGTGTAGAACTCATCTTCTTCCGATTCCAGAATGACATGTTCTTGTGAATCATTTATTTTTTGCTCACTTGTTGAGACAACTGGAGTTTGGGATCTTGGCTCATCATTAGAGGTCTGACTTTCATTGACAATTAGAGCACTTGAACCATCTACAACATGCCCTTGACCAACTCTTAATAATTTTCTTTGAATCATTTCTAATTCATATGTTTTTAAGTTTCCATAAAGAACTTCTAGTGTCATCCTGCTTAGATCTCTCCCTTCTCTGATTGCAGAAAATTTCTGTTCCAAATGGTCAGGAAGTGTAAGCAAAAATTTCAGATACACTTCTTCAGCTTCATAGTATTTGTCATGGAGCTGCAAGTCATTTATCAGCTTATTGAACCTTTCAAACACATCAGTGATACTTTCTTTTGGCTTGGCCATGAAATCCTCATATTATGAAATCAGTATCCTTCTCTGATTAGATCTAACTTCCTCAGTTCCCGTACAGAGTATTTCAATCTTTCCCAGATTTGCTTAGCAGTGTCATAGTTGACAATGTTGTTGTATATTATATTGTCAAGTGACTCTATCAATATAAACTGTAAGCCACTATCCAAGGAGACTTTTTCTTTCTCAGGATCAGAGTATTCAGAAGGGTCTTTTGGAGCATAATGAGCTGGAATAACCATATCACCATCTGTAGATTCCTCAACTCTTACCATAGGAGTGAAGGGCCCATTTTTGAGAATCTGAATATAGAGTGGATTGGCCATCCTGATAAACAACAACATTTTTTTTCCCAAAGAGTGTAGTTAGCTTTGTCAAAGGTAGGAATTTTGACGCTACTGATCTTCTGTGTATTTATTCTTCCAAGATCTTGAATCTGTTTACTTTCAAATTTTGCTCTGATACCACTTGTTAGTAATGAATTATACATAGGGGGTGAATGTGTTTTAGTGTTTTTATGCTTTTCTTGAACTGTTTGGTTATGAACAAAGTAAATCAAATCTTGTTGTAAAATGTGTTATAACAGAAGTTAAGCATGCAGCTATGAATAACACGGATATTTCAAAACTCACTTAATTTTATATTATAATTAAGAATGTTTTGCTACAAAATTTCTAGGCTCTTTGTTGATAAAGAGCTTAGCTTCTTCTTGAGAGAAAATACAAGAGTTCCTGATCTAATTGTTACTAACTAACAAAGGAACAATGTTAACTTTATATTCTAGTTAACTGCTGGTTTACACAGTGTATAATAAGAGATGCTATTCACTTTAGTAAACTGCCACTAATCATTTCCATTTTACGAAAAGTATATTTTCCATTTTGGACTTAGCATTTCTTTGCATACCGTGTTAACTTTGATCTTCCTTTATCAGTTAATCTTCACCCTTGAACTTGCACACTCTTCAAACTGCGTTTTGTAAACTTGTCAATCCAACTGGTTGGATTGTTTGTTGATTGTTAATCTTGGATATTGAACTGATCTATAATTTGTACTTTGAGATTTTACCTCGAGATCTCCAGTTAGACATATAGAGATCTTGACATCTCGATAAGTATATTGGCTTATCGAGATCTCTAATACTCCATAGTTGATTTGACTTGTAGAGGTCTCTGATTTCTCTATAAGAGAATTTGGCTTATCGAGATCTCTAATCTTCATATCTTCACTTTGACTTATCGATATCTGTGAGTTCTCTAGTCAAATTTGACTTGTCGATACCTTAGAGTTCTCTAGTGAATTTTGGCTTGTCGATATCTCTGAGTTCTCTAGTGAAATTTGACTTATCGATAACTCAGAGTTCTCTAACGAATTTTGACTTGTCAATAACTCTGAGTTCTCTAGTGAAGAACAGACTTGTCGATACCTCTAATCTTCATGTCTTCAATTTGTCTTATCGATATCTCTGAATTCTCTAGTAGCTTTCCTGAGTTCTCTATAAGTCATTCTGGAGTTCTCGAATGACTTCTCTATAACACTAAGTCTGTGACTTGTAGAGATCTTGACTTAGAATAATTTTCCCAAAATAGATTTATTCAACTCCAAGCTTCTTCATAATTCTTCTGAGGCATGATCTTCTTGATATTCTTCCAGATAGAATTCTTAGGCTTGATACTGTTTAAAGAAAAAGGCTCCAGTATGCTCCTTTGGCATTTTTACAGATTTAAATGTTACAAGTACAAAATGCAAACTAAGATTACAATACAACTTACTTAGGGTTGTCAATTTGACTTAGTCTTGTTAAAGTACAGACATGTCTTGAACAACAGAGTCAAAATCTGGAAAGTTTGACAAGTGAAATGAGAAGTGCTACAATTATGATGGAGTATGATACTTTGCAGTTGACTGCAGACAGCCTAAGGATGAGAGGAAACAAGCCTTGATCACCAAGAAAAAGAACTGGGATGATACATCAGAATCAGATGATGAAGTCAACTATGCTCTTATGGCAAATGCTGATACCGAGGCTATCAATTCTGAAATAAAGGTACCTCAGACTACACTTGCTTTTGATACTGACGATTTTTGTGAATTAAGATTGTTTCTTAAATCTCTACATGTTAGTTATAGGGATCAAATACTTGAAAATTCTAGGATTAAGAATGAAAACCTTGATCTTAAGAAAAGAAATGATCACCTAGAATTTGAGTTGATTTTAATGCTAGAAATTTAAAAGGAAAGAGATAATATTGTTTATGTTAAAGAAAAACTGTTAGAAAAGCATGCTTACCTAGAAAAAGAACTAGCTAAAAATGAGCACTAATTAAGCTTTGGACTAGTTCAGGAAAAACAACTCAAGGTTTAATAGAAAATAACTGTTGGGGATCAAGATTAGGATATACTGAAAAGACTAATTCTAATAAGAAAGATGAAAATAAAACTGAGAAAGCTAAACCAATAAATACTAATGTCAAGGTAAAACTGAACCAGTCTCAGTTAAGGCCTCTTAAGTTTAACTCAAGTGCTGATGCTGTTAAGTTAGTCAATGAGAAATGGTCAATATCAGTATCTAAGTCAAAGTTAAAAATTGATATGTGTGAACATGTTCATACAACATCAGTAAATGTTGGTTTAATGACTCAGAAGCAGCTTAAGCAAAAGATGAAGGATGTTAAAATAAAAAACAAGGAAAAAGAGCCTAGAAAGAATATGAATGTAAAGGAAGGTGTTAATAAGGAGAACAAATATAAACCCATCTCTAATACACCTAGAAAAGTCTATTTTAACTGTGGTTGTGCTAATAATCTTGTTATTGCTTGCAGGAAGAATAGAGGGATAAATATTGTTCCTCCTAAGTCAGAGTCTAGGACTAGAATAGTTAGATATAAACCACAACAACCATGTTTTCATTGTGGTAGTGTTTGGCATTCAATTTACACATGTAAAGAGTATCACAGTTTGTATTATGATTATTATCAACTGAAACCCTCTTTAAATAATTCAAAAGTAGATTCTGCATGTGTAAACTATGATATTAAGAATGTTAGCATAAACTCTGATTCAAAGTCTTCTGCTACAAATGTTAACAAACTTAAAAAGGCCAAAAGATCCAAGCAAGTCTGGGTCCTTAAAAACACTAATTGATTGGTAAATCTGACTGCATGGTAACAGAAAGATTCTCTAGTACTGGATAGTGGATGCTCAGGACATATGACTGGAAATAAATCCCTGCTATCAGAGTTTAAGGAAGAGGTTGGCCCAACTGTTTCTTATGGAGATGGAAACTTAGGAAAGACTTTGGGATATGACAAGATTAAACTTGGAAATGTCATCATTGAAGATGCAGCTCTGGTTGCAGGACTCAAGCATAATTTGATCAGTGTGAGTCAGATCCGTGACAGAGGTTGATATGTGAATTTTTGTGAGGAACATTGTGAAATTATCAGTAAATCAGATGGCAAAGTTGCAATGAATGGCATTAGGCATGGTAACTTATATGAAGTCAGGGTCTTCACAAATAATGATAATTCTGAAGTATGTCTATTGAGTAGAGCATCTATGGAAGACAGCTGGAACTGGCATAAAAGACTTTCTCATCTCAATTTCAACAAGATCAATGAACTTGTGAAGAAAGATCTTGTGAGAGGATTTCCCAATGCAGTATTTACTCCTGATGGCTTATGTGATTCATGCTAGAAAGCCAAACAAAGGAAAACATCTTTCAAAAATAAAATTGAATCATTCATTCTTGAACCATATCACTTGTTGCACATTGATCTCTCTGGTCCAGTTAATGTAATGTTTATTGCAAAGAAGAGGTATGCACTTGTAATACTTGATAAATATACAAGATACACTATGAAGGAGTTCTGCAAGTATAAATGAATCAAGAACGAATTTTGTGATCTTGGAACTCCACAACAAAATGGATTTGTTGAAATAAAGAATAGAACTCTCATAGAAGCTGCAAGAACCATGCTTGAGGAAGCAATATTGCCTACCTACTTCTGGGCCGAGGCTGTGCAAACTGCTTGCTTCACTCAAAATGCAACATTGATAAACAAACATGAAAAACACCATTTGAGATGGTCAAAGGAAAGAAGCCAAATTTGAAGTACTTTTACATTTTTTGTTGCAAATGTTTTGTTCTCAAAACTCATCCTGAACAGCTTACAAAATTTGATCTAAAAATTGATGATAGCATTTTTGTTGGATAACCATTGTTAATAAAAGCTTTCAGATTTTATAATCTGAGAACAAGGGTGGTCATAAAATCTATTCATACGTATTTTGATGATAAGAAGATCACAGGTCTAGATGATGTAGATGACCATGAAGATTTGAGATCTGAAAATGAAGTACCATATGTCGAATAGTTAAATCCTGATAGTTCAACAGATTCTGATAATCTGACAAATCCTAATACAGCAAATCCTGACATCACTCTAAACTCTGATGAGCCACATAACAGTGGCAACCATGCAAGAACTGAAGCACATGTTGAGGGGGAGCAACATGACTCTCATCAAGGGTCAAGTGATTCTAATTGAGAAACATCAGCAGATACTTCATCATAGTATGATTCATGAAATACCGATGAAGCAATACTGATAGTACTGGAAATACTGATTCAGGGGGAACATTAGGAAATAACAGTGGTACAAGGCAAAATGAAACAAGAGAGTTCATGGATGAAGGGGAGGTTCAACTTCTAGAAGTCAACTTCCTTTTACAAGAAAATGGACTAAGTCACATACACCTGACTTCATCATTGGAAATCCTGATAGTGGTGTGAAAACTAGAAGAGCCACTGAGAATGAATTTCTCTATCATTATTTTTTATCTCAAACATAACCCAAGAAGGTTGAAGAAGCTCTTCAAGATGCTAATTGGATCACAATAATGTAAGAGGAGTTAAATGAATTTAAAAGGAACAAGGTCTGGATTCTTGTAACAAGACCTAAGAACAGATCAATAGTTGGTACAAAATGGGTGTTCAGAAACAAAACTGACAGCGAGGGCATTGTGATAAGAAATAAAGCAAGGCTGGTTGCAAAAGGCTATTCACATCAAGAAGCAATTGATTATGATGAGACTTTTGCTCCAGTTGCAAGACTTGAGGCAATTAGAATTTTTCTGGCCTATGCTGCTCACATGAAATTTTAGGTGTTCCAAATGGATATGAAGAGTGCATTTCTAAATAGTAAACTTTTAGAGGAAGTTTATGTTGAACAGGCTCCAGGGTTCATTGATCCAAAACATCCAGATCATGTCTATTTACCCGATAAAGCACTCTGTGGACTAAAGCAAGCTCCAAGAGCCTGACATGAAATACTTGCTCAATTTCTGTTGGAAAGTGGTTTCAAAAGAGGTAAAATTGATAAAACTTTATATAATAAGTACCATGGCAAGGAATTGTTGTTAGTACAGATATATGTTGATGATATTATTTTTGGATCTGCTAATGATAAACTTTGTGAGAGATTGGAAAAGCTAACGCAGTCGAGATATTAGATGAGTATGATGGGAGAATTGAGTTATTTTCTGGGTTTACAAGTAAAGCAGACATATGAAGGAATCTTCATAAATCAACCAAAATATAACAAAAATCTGCTCAAAAGATTTGAAATGCAAGATAGTTCAGTTGTAATAACTTCTATGGCCACTACAACCAACTTAGATTCAAATATAGGCTGTTCAGTAGATATAACTAACTATAGAGGTATGAACGACTCACTCCTATACTTGACTTCTAGTAGACCTGATATCATGTATGCTACCTGTCTGTGTGCAAGATTCCAAGCTAATCCAAAGGAACCACATCTATTAGTTGTGAAAAAATACTTAGATATCTCAAAGGGACCATGAATCTTAGATTATGGTATCCTAGAGATTAATACTTTAAGCTAATTGGATATTCTGACACTGATTTTGCAGGATGCAAAATAGACAGGAAAAACACCTCTGGAAGCTGCCAATTTCTTGGAGGCAGATTGGTTTCTTGATGTAGAAAGAAACAAAAGTCAATTTCCACAACAACTGCCGAAGCTGAGTACATTACTGCAGGAAGTTGTTGTGCTCAAATACTTTAAATGAAGAATCAGTTATTGGATTATGGGTTTAAATATTCTAAAATTCCTATATATTGTGATAATCAAAGTTCTATTGCAATGACATGAAATCCAGTACAACATTCAATAACTAAACATATCAGCATAAGGTACCATTTCATAAGGGAATATGTAAATGAAGGTACAGTGGAATTGCACTTTGTGTCTACAGATCAGCAGTTAGAAGACATCTTCACCAAACCACTCTGTGAAGCTACCTTTACTAGATTGGTGAATGAATTGGGAATGATCTCAGGAAAATTCTTAAACTCTAATGAAAATTATGATCTGTAGTTGATAATTGGAGTGTGGTATCATAATCTTATGTATCAGTATTTGTAAAAATCTGATAGTAGTGTCAAACTCTGATGCCATGAATTCATGCTATTTGTTATTAAATTGCTTAGTTAAGTTTAAATCTTGATTGTTAAACTCTGACAGTAGTTGCATTATAAACTCTGATTATGTGAATAAGTACTGATATTGGTCAACGATGAGTTGACTGATAAATCCTGACAACATCTAGTTAAATACTGATTCTGGTAAAATCCTGATTGACCATTATTTTCTGATAATAATTTGAATTTATTCAAAATTCTTTAAGTCAATATTTTAATTAGAGAAACATGATGTAGAATTAGTGGGAATATTTGAATTGATTACAGTTGTTAATTGATGGCGTGAATATATGATAAAATGATTGAGTTATATACCAAACATCATGTTTGGTAACTGTGCACGTATTAACTGTCATAATTACATGCTTTCATGATTACTTGGCAGTTAATCAAATCATGCCACGTGTCACACAAAGGTGAAACGTTTTTGAGAAGTGGAGTAGAGTGTTAAACAAAATCAATTTTTGATTTCTAATTTTCACTTATCAGTTTCTGATTATCTTCTTACTCTCTAACTCCCTTTTTACTCTCGAGCTTAAACTCTGAAACCCTAATCAATTTTAAAGAAAAAATACTTACAGATACATCATGTCTTCACTTTCTACTTCTACAACTTTCAACTATGGCGGTGCCAAGTTTGTCACGAACAACTATACTGCTATCCTGGACAATAATGGGATAACTCCTGATTTTCATATCTTTCAAGATTTCTTAAGGGAGGGTGAAGTTGGGTATGCTCTCACAGCTCCAGCACCTATTTCTGGAGATCATGTTCTAGCTTTATGGAGAACTGGTTAGTGTGATGGTGGAGGTGAGGTAGGAACTCTAAGAATCATCTTTGAATTTTATAACAAGCATATGGTTGTAACCCCTCAGACAGTTCCTGATGCTCTTCATCTCTCGGCTCCCACTTCTTATACAACCTTTGTGGGATATGCTGAAATGAGAAGATTATTCACAGAAATTGGCTATGATAAAGATATGAAGAATCTTTGCCAATTGAAAAGAAATGGGCTAAGAAAGGAATGGAATTTCTTCTTTGATTGCATTACAAGGGCATTTAAGATCAAGAGCACACATTTTGATGATCTTCCAATCATGACACAACAAATTGGGTACTCTCTAATTCATGGTGTAAATTATGATTTTGGTAGAGTTGTTTTACAGTTTAGAGGGGATAGATTAACAGCTGATAGGAATGTAGTATACTATGCTAGATTTTGTCAATTAATTTTTAGGGTCTATTTCCCTAATACCCCCACTCTTATGGTTTGTCAAACCAACAGAGTGCTAAGCTATATGAAATAAAAATTGGAAGCCCCCTCTAGCTAACCCCAGCTCTATAATTTAAACACTTCCTCAAACACAATCCAACTCAGGTGCCTCCCAAAAGACACCTGTTGTAAGAAGGAAGAAACCAACAAAAGCTGATGCTAGGGTTAATGTTTCTATTGAGAACCAACATGACATTGTTGTCCAGTCTGCTAGGCCTTCGGGAAAAGAGCAAGTGCTGCAAATGTTGAAGTAGAACAGAAACGGGGTTCAGTACAAGCTTCTCATTCTTCTAAGCCTTCAAAATTTATTAAGAGAAAGCTAGTGCTAGTTGAGTCAGAATTAGAGGATGAGGACAATGCCACCTTATCCTCTAAATTCAAGAAGTTAAATCCTGATCCCAGTTAGATTCCAGTTATATTAAGAACTGATGAGGGCGGTGATGCTATTCAAACTGATTCAAGCCCGAGACCAGAGATCAAGAAGAAGAAATTGGTCAAGACCTACATTGCTCAAAATCCGATGTAGATCAAGAAAGAAATTGTTGAGGAGACACATGGTACAACTACTGGTACTGATCAATGGACTAGTCAAATTACTAATACCCTTTTGAAAATTACTGATTCTCCAGCAAGGAAGAAAAGAGTGAAGGAGGTCACTCATGAGCAAGTGGAAAGATCTGTCAAGAGGCTACAGAAATAACGGTTGTTTCCTGGATCAAGCACACAAGAACCTGCATCCCAAAGGGATGTAGCAGCTACTACAAATCATGATCCTGTAACACAAGAACCTGTGCTTCAAAGTAGTATAGCAGACTTTATTCCAGTGGAGCCTCTTGCTGAAAAGTCCATTCAAGAATGGCATGATGAAGTAACTGCAAAGGTCACAGCTGAAGCTGCAAGAATCAAAAACATTTTCCACTCTATAGAAAAGCATACTTCAAAGCATAGAGTTGGTTTTCTAGTTTTAGCAGCTCAGAAGTGACAAACTGAGGAGAGGAGTACACAAGAACCTGAATGTCAAAGTCATCCAGCAACTCCTGAATCTCCAGCCCCACAAGAACCACTACCTCAAAGCGGTAGTGAAGGCTTAACTCCCGATCTAGTTGTATTAGCAGTTTATCCTGAAGGAAGGGTACATCCAACACCCACATCAGCTGAACTTCTCTCGGTTCAACCCTTGCATGTCTACAAAGAAGTTAATCCCTCAGAAGCACAAGATATAAATACTGACTAATCTTTATAAACATTTACTTTAAATATTGATTCTGTGTTATAAGCATTTACTTCTAGTATAAATCCTGATGACATGAATATGATTAGACCTTTACAAAGGAATACCTCTAGTCAAATGATCACAGACAACTCTTCTCAGCCACCTCTTATTTCTGTAGGACAAAATATCTGATCCTTTCATGTGAGAATGAGATAAAATATTTAGAGAAAAATAGAATTAAAGAGAGGTAGGATCCTTACCTGTCAAAAGGATAGGTAGATGAGAGTCAGGATTTAGTTAATCCTTGTGAGGAAACTCTGACTATTAAAAGTCATGAGATGACTGGTGTGAGAAGTAGTGAGAGTACTGTTAGGAATATGTTGTGAACTTGATGATAAGTTAAATAAAATACCTTAGTAGATTTAACTTAGTATTTTTGTAGCTCTCGACGGATATTCTAATATAGTCCCGACGGATGATCTTTATAGTCCCGACGGATGATAACTGAACATCCATCGAGAATGTAGCTTATGTAACAATAAGTATTGTAACACATTTATGCAAACAACAATGTTTAGTCTAGTAGATTATGTAGGATTCTCTAAGTCATGTTGACTACTAGATTGATATACAGAATAGGTTAGCTAATTGTAAATATGGGATATCTTGTAATTCTGTATAAGTGAAATGGAGTCAAGTGACAGAAAGGCTTCTAACGGATGATCTATAAAACTACCGATGGATAATCAATAAGGCTCCCGACGGATGATCATAATTCAAAAAGAGCAGTTGACAGTGACAACACAGTCACATGCATCGGGTGTTTGCAAATGGAATATGGTAACCTAATTACAGGTTTCAGAGAACAAAGAAGCATTACCATTTTTATGCAATTATAAAGATATTCAAAGATGCTGGAATAGAGTAGTGAAACAGCATGGAGTTAGACTATATATAGTTTGTCTTATTATCTTGTCTTACTGTCATGTAACTTGGTAATGTATAAACCAAGTGTAGCAAGTAGAACTAATAACCGAGTAAGCATAATTTTCAGAGAGATAAATAAAGTTGTATCTATTAAGAATTTCTCTGTAAGTTTGTAAGTTCTCTTGTAAGCGGCTGTGTGCTATTCAAGCATACGGAGTTCTTATACTAATATATCTCTGGTGGATAAGTTCAAATCCACTAGAAAGTTTTAAAGCTTTGTGTTTTATTACTTTGTGTTTTGATTTCAATTCAAGTTTCATTGCGCACTTCTTGCAAAATCAAACACTGTTATATATATTAAGTAAGAAAGTCTTAAAATTTAAAAAGGAGCCAAAATTATATTAACCCCCCCCTTTTGTAATTCTTGTTGCATTGCTTGGGAATAACAATTGGTATCAGAGCAAGCTCTTGAAGTACAAAGAGTGTAAAGATCACAACAATCAACAAGATGAACAAAAAAGATGTTGGAGTAAAGATTCCATTTCTGGACAAAGACAACTCACTACTGGAAGGTGAAGATGCACCTATATCTTCTCTTTCAAGATGAAGCTTATGTGGACTGTATTGAAAAAGGTCCTTATGTCCCTATGAGAGTTGCTACAGGGAATGAACCATCAGTTCCAAAGCCTAGGCATGAATGGTCTGATCCAGACATTGAACAAGTCAGGAAATATAAGAAGGCCATGAACATACTGTTTAATGGTGTTGATGGTGATATGTTTGACAATATCATAAACTGTAAAACAGCTAAAGAGGTTTGGGACATAATTCAAATTATCTGTGATGGTACTGAGCAAGTTAGGGAGAACAAGATGCAACTCTTGATTCAACAATATGAGCATTTTCACTGTGAAGAAAGTGAATCACTCACTGATATATTTAGTAGATTTCAAAAGCTAATGAATGCTCTCAAGTTGCATGGAAGGGTCTATCAAACAAAAGGCTCAAACCTTAAATTCCTTAGATCTCTGCCAAAGGAATGGAAGCCTATGACAGTCTCTTTAAGAAACTCTCAAGATTACAAGGAATTCACCGTGGAAAGATTGTATGGAGTTCTAAAGACCTATGAGCTTGAAATAGAACAAGATGAAAGGATGGAGAAAGGAAGGACGAAACGAGGATCCATTGCACTTGTTGCTGAGCTAGAGAAGGAAAAGGAGATGAAAGTTGAAGCTGTGGAATCTGCATCAATCTCAAGGGTCTGTGAGAGCAAGGGTAAAGGGCTGGTAGCTGAAAATGAAGAACATTTGAGCCAAGATGATATGGATGATATAGATGAGCATCTAGCATTCTTATCCAGGATATTTTTCAAGCTCAAATTCAAGAAGAATTTTAGAGCAGCTAAGCCAAACGGAAACATGGTTGACAAGTCTAAATTCAAGTGTTTCAAATGTGGCTTAGCTGGTCATTTTGCTAGTGAGTGTAGAAAGTCTGATTATAGAAAGAAGAAGTTTGATACCGTTGATTATAAGCAGAAATACTTTGAGTTGCGCAGGCAAAAGGAAAGGGCTTTCATTACACAAGAAAAAAACTGGGCTGGAGATGGATTGGATGAAGATGAGGAAACAAACTATGTCAATCTAGCCCTAATGGCCAAACAGATGAAATAGAGACCAGTTCATCAAGCAATCAGGTAATCACAACTAACCTAGCACATTTATCTAAAGCTGAGTGTAATGATGCAACAAATGACATGTCTACTGAATATTTCACCTGCGTGTTACAATTATCTCACCAAAGAAAACAGTAAAATTAAGGAGAACAATGTGTTTTTAAGTGAGAGGAATAATATGCTAGAGACTCAATTCATTGAGTTTGAAAAATTGAAATTAGAATGCAAGGTTGCTAAGGATGAACTAACAGAATCCTTAAAGAAAGAGGAGATTTTAGGAAAGGAACTTGAACGAGAACATGAAGTGATTAAAGGCATGGAAATCATCTAGAGATGTCCATGCTCAAATCATTAAAGTTCAAGGTATAGAGTCTTTTTGTGATGCAACATGGTAAAAGAATAAAGAGAAGCTTGATTCCATCTTGGTTGAAGGACTTTGAACAGATGTGGACTCGACGGATGATGAAAATTATCGGTCGAATAATCAAAATGATTATCCGTCGAAAGACAATGAGCAACATCCGTCGAATGTCAGTAAGCCAGTTAGGAAAGCTAAGCTAGCTAAGTTGAATGATAAATATGGATCAGTTTCTAAAAACTTTGTTCCAGGAGAATCAAGTCAAGTGAGGAAAGAAAAGAGAGTTAATGTTGGGCATCTGTCTAAGCAATTGAATGACAGATTAGAAAAGATTGAGGTTAAAATAGAATCAAAATGGAAAAACAATAGAAATGGGAAGGTAGAGATTAACAAACATAACAACTACACACCTGATAAATATGCTCCAAGAAAATTCTGTGTTAAGTGTGGTAGTGTTAATCATTTGTCTGTTAATTGCAAACTTGCTATGCCTACTCCCATGTATGCACCTTCTTCTTTTCCCAACATGACTACCATGTCTGTAATGCCTATGAATGTTTTGCCTACACAGAATATGAATGCACAGTTTGCTAATATGCCATTTGCACCTAATCCTTATTATGCTACATTTAGTATGCCTCAAATGTCATTTAGCATGCCTTACTGGAAAAACATGTTTGCAAACAGCATGCCTTTTCAGGTAAACCAAAATGTGCATGATAATTCTGCTTCAATGAACAGTTTCAAAGGTCCAACTCAAATGACAAAGGATGAATCTAAAATACCTAAGTCAAATGAGGTCAAACCTAAGAAATAAAAAAAAAGGCTAACAAGGCAGGACCCAAGGAAACTTGGGTACCAAAATTAACTTGATTTGATTTTGATGTGTGCAGGGAAACAGAAAGAATCTTTGGTATCTAGATAGTGGTTGCTCAAGGCACATGACTGGAGATTCTACCCTGCTCACTGAGTTCAAGGAAAGAGCTGGCCCAAGTATCATCTTTGGAGATGACATCAAGGGTTATACTGTGGGATATGGCTTGATTTCAAAGGATAATGTCATTATTGAAGAAGTTTCCCTAGTGGATGGACTCAAACATAATCTGTTGAGTATCATCCAGCTTTGTGATAAGGGCAACTCAGTCACTTTCAATTCTGAAGCTTGTGTTGTAATAAACAAGAAGAGCAACAAAGTGGTTCTCACTGGAGTGAAAAAAGGAAATGTGTACCTAGCTAGTTTCAACTCATCAAATGCAGAATCAGTAACTTGTCTTCTCAGTAAAGCAAGTCAAGATGAAAGTTGGCTATGGCACAAGAAGTTGTCCCATCTAAACTTCAAGACCATGAATGAGCTAGTCAAGAAAGATTTAGTTAGAGGTATTCCACAAGTGGAGTTTTCAAAGGATGGATTGTGTGATGCCTACCAAAAGGGAAAACAGATTAAAGCATCATTCAAGAAGAAGCTTGATTCAACAATTGAAGAACCTTTGCAACTGTTACACATGGATTTGTTTGGACCAGTCAAAGTGTTGTCCATCTCTAGGAAAAGATATTGCCTAGTAATTGTAGATGATTTCTCAAAGTTATCTTGGAAATATTTTCTAAACTCCAAAAATGAATCTAGTGAAATCATCATCAATCACATAAGGCAAGTCAACAATCATCCTGGCCTCAAAGTAAGAGGAATCAGGAGTGACAATGGAACTGAGTTCAAGAATTCTGTGATGAGACTATTTTGTTAAGATAATGGGATCATGCATGAGTTTTTTACAGCTAGAAATCCATAACAGAATGGAGTGGTGGAAAGGAAAAACAGATCTCTTATTGAAGCTGCAAGAATGATGCTAGAAGAATCAAAGTTACCAACATATTTTTGGGCTGAATCTGTGAATACTTCATGCTACACTCAAAATATTTCTTTGGTTAATCAAGCCAAATGCATGACACCCTACAAATTGTTCAAGAATAGGAAGCCAACTATAAATTTCTTTCATGTCTTTGGCTGTAAATGCTATATCTTAAGGAATCAAAATGATCAACAAGGAAAGTTTGATGCCAAAGCAGATGATGGAATTTTTGTTGGATATGCTGTTGGAAAAGTATATAGACTCTACAATCTGAGACCAACATTTTAATGGAATCAGTACAGGT
The DNA here is from genome assembly GCF_009905375.1 of Apium graveolens. Classification (NCBI taxonomy): domain Eukaryota; kingdom Viridiplantae; phylum Streptophyta; class Magnoliopsida; order Apiales; family Apiaceae; genus Apium; species Apium graveolens. Next base: position 64,116,919 of record NC_133657.1, read on the forward strand.
TATGTTTGATGATAAAAAGATAGAAGGACTGCAAGATGGAGATTTCCATGAGAGCCTCAAATTCGATAATGTGGAGATGATTTATGAAGATAGTGATGATGATAGTGATCAAGAACCAATATCCAAGGATAATGCAGAAAAATCTACAACTAATGAAGCACATAGTTCAACATCCGTTGAAAGACCTAGTGCATCATTCGTCGAGAGACATTCTACATCATTCATCGACATGCAAAGAACATTATCCATCGACAGGCAAAGATCAACATCCGTCGATCCCTCAACAGGAGTTGGAAGTCAAATAAGATCACAGTCAGAAAGAACCCCATTTTCAAGTCAAAGATCCATAAACTCAGGGGGAGTTTCTGATAATCAAAACTCTACTAATCATCAAGATAACAATGAGGCCTCTTCATCTAGAGCTAATCTACCACAACAGAGAAAATGGACTCTAGATCATCCTTTTGAGCTCATTATTGGTGATGCATCTTCTAGAGTTCAAAAAAGGAAAGCAACTCAAGAAGAATATATGTCTAGCAGCTTTCTTTCTAAGGAAGAACCAAATAAGGTAGAAGAAGCTATATTGGATTCTAATTGGGTTTTAGCTATGCAAGAAGAGCTAAACCAGTTTGAAAGGAACAAGGTATGGAAGTTGGTACCCAAGCCTAAAGGAAAGAATCTATTTGACACCAAGTGGGTATTCAGGAACAAGATGGATGAAAATGGTATAGTTGTTAGGAACAAAGTTAGATTGGTTGCTAAGGGCTACTGTCAACAAGAAGGAATAGACTTTGATGAAACTTGTGCTCCTGTTACAAGACTTGAAGCCATCAGAATTTTCTTAGCCTATGCAGCCCATGCCAATTTCAAAGTCTATCAAATGGATGTCAAAAGTGCCAATCTGAATGGAGATTTGGAGGAGGAAGTCTATGTCAGTCAGCCTCCTGGTTTTGAAGATCCAAATTTTCTAGAATATGTCTACTATCTTTTGAAAACACTTTATGGATTAAAGCAAGCACCTAGAGCCTGGTATGATACTTTGTCAAAGTTTTTCTTAGAAAATCACTTCACAAGAGGTACTGTTGACAAAACTTTATTCTTTAGAAATGTTAATGAATCTAGTATACTTGTTCAAATTTATGTAGATGATATTATATTTGGCTCTACAGATGAAAAATTTACAAAAAGTTTGCCAAATTGATGCAAAGTAAGTATGAAATGAGCATGATGGGAAAACTAACTTACTTTCTTGGTTTACAAGATGTATTTGGTTTGACTAATGAATATTCCGTCACTAACTTGCTTTCTTGGTTTACAAGTTAAGCAAGTTAGTGATGGAATATTCATTAGTCAAACCAAATACATTTATGATCTTTTAAAGAAGTTTGATCTAATGGATTGCACATCTGCAAAAACTCCTATGGCCACTGCAACTAAACTTGAATTAAATAGTACTGAAAAGTCTGTGGATATTTCAAGCTATAGAGGCATGGTTGGCTTACTTCTGTACTTAACAGCTAGTAGGCCAGATATAATATTTGCTACTTGTCTTTGTGCTAGATTTCAGGCTGATCCTAGAAAATCTCACTTAGTAGATATTAAGAGAATTTTCAGATATCTCAAGGGCATACCAAAACTTGGCATTTGGTACCCTAGTTTTTTTGGTTTTGATCTAACTGGTTATTAAGATGCAGATTATGCAGGTTGTAAAATAGATAGAAAAATTACAACAGGAACCTGTCAATTTCTAGAAAATAAGCTAGTATCCTGGTTCAGTAAAAAGAAAAATTCAGTTTCTATTTTTACAGCTGAAGCTGAGTATATTGCTGCTAGTAGTTGTTGTGCATAGATTCTATGGATGAAAAACCAACTGTTGGACTATGGTCTACAAGTGGACAAATTTCCTATTTTTTATGATAACACAAGTGCAGTTGCCATTACTGAAAATCCAGTATAGTATTCAAGAACAAAGCACATAGACATCAAGTACCACTTCATTAGGGAACATGTGATGAATGGTACTATGGAACTCCATTTTGTTCCAAGTGAAAAACAACTTGAAGATATCTTTACCAAGCCACTTGATGAATCCACCTTTACTAGGTTAGTAAGTGAGTTAGGTATGCTTAATTATTCTTAAATTATTTCTGATAATTTTGCAAGTTGTAATCCAGCTAGAAACTTAATTGATTTTTCTGTTTTAGATGAAATTTTGGCTAAGTCAAAATTTACATCTCAACGGATGTTCATTATCCATCGTGTTTGATCATCCGTCGAAATAGAATGGCTTGGTAAAAATCAATTACTTTTCTGGATTATTTAAAATTGACGGATAATTGCTTTATTCTCATCCGTCGAATTGTCTACATCTTAGCCGTTAAAGTACTGAACATTATCCATCAGATATACTTACAGTCTGTAAGTATATCACGACGGATAATTGACAGTATTTTGACAGTTTATTTTATTTTTAAACGGCTATTTTGGGAAATTCTCATTGGGTCTTTAATTTTTATCTTTAAATTTTATCCCATTTTATTTGAGAGTACATAAAAGCATAACTTCAGTTTATTTTTGCTTTTATCTCTCCCTACTGCAATTAACTGTTCTCTTCTCTCTCGAAGCAAAACCCCTTTCTTTCTGCAATTTCCTTGCTTTAAGAATGGCACCAGTAGTAATAATCATGTCTCGGTATGGATTCATATATGAGAAGAACAACTTTGTGGCACTAGTGAACAAAGAGATTCCAGCATCTGAGGATTATCACAAAATGATGGATTTTGTGAAAGGATGCAAGCTTAGCTATGCCATGCTGGAATCACCCACAATCTACTGTGAAGTTGTGGAAGAGATGTGGACTAATCCTGTGTACCATGCAACTGACAAAACCATCACTCTCTCCATTAAAGGTAAATAACATTGCATTAACAGTGATATTATCAAAGCATACTTTAAAATTCCCGATAACACTACTACTAAGCCACACAGATGCTGATATAGTTAATTTGCTTAATTCTATGGGATATGCACTTCCTACCACTACGTTAAGTGAAATTAGGAGACTAGGTCTTAGAAAAGAGTGGAGCTATCTATGTGATGTAGTTACCAAGGTATTCTCTGGTAAAATAAGTAATTTTGGTTCTGTCAACACTACAATGCTTAACATACTTTACATGTTTCTTGCTGATAAGTACTACAATTTCAATGATGCCATCATGTTTGAGTTAGGATACAAGTTAGGGGAAATCAAAAAGAGATATAAAAATGTTTATTATTCTATATTCTTCATGATTATTGCTAACCACATTTGTGAGAATCTTGTAATTGAGAACCCAACCAACAAACTGAATTGTTGGGTTCCAAAAAGAAGAGTGATTGCAGATTTATACAGGGCTGATCACCACAAATAGGTGCTCTTTGTCTATTTGCCTATCATGGAGAGCCCTCAGGTAAGTGAGGTAAGCACCACTGTCTCTACTATCTCCATCTCTCAAATTTCTTTTCCATTGAGTGTTGCTATGGAATCTGTGTCAATGACCCAACCGATGCTTACCCAAGCCACAAAATCTAAAACTTCAAAATCCAAGTCAAAGAAACCATACTCTGGTGTCTCTCAAAAGATGCCAGTTTCAAAATCCACCAAAACCAAACATGGGAGTGTGAAGGGTGGTAAGATAGGTGAGGGACAGAGTGAACATAAAAGAAACCGTAAGAATAAGGTAGGTGAGGTGAGTGAATCCCATCCTAGCCACACTGCAGTTTCCCAACAAACTGCAGTGATTAATAAGGACAATAGCCCATTGCTAGGTGCATCCTCCCAAAAGGATGTGACTATTGAACAAAGCTCTCATCCAAGAGCACATGCCAAGAGGGTAAGGGACACAAGCTCACCCCAAACTTATGCCCAGAAAGAAGAAATCTAAACATACCGTGGATGCATAGGGATCACACACAGTACAAACTGCAGCTAAAGACTCAGTCACCGCACCATCTCAAATTCAGTTTGACGTGGCTCCAATAAATGTGGAGTCATAGCCAAAATCTTTAATAATAGAAGCACCACACACATAAAACTCTCCCACCAACTCTCTAGATGTGGATATGATCAACACATCAATCCCTGATTCTCCTTCTTTAACTCTGTTGGAGAAGCCAAAATTCTATACAATGGAGCATCATCTTTTAGATGATTTGATGGCTCACTTGCAAATTCTTTCAGGAATTACTGAGACTTCTGTACCAAAATTATCATCAATCTGCACAGAGTCCACAATAGTTTCCACTCTAAACTCTATCATTTCTTCTATACCGGTGGATATTATTCATCCGTCGGTTAGTGATTGTATCCCGGCGGATATGCCTAACAGCAGTCATCCGTCATCTATTCTAACTACTACCCCAACGGATGTTCCTCATCCATTAGTACTCACAACACAAGCTGAATTTTCAAAAATTGTTTCAAGTGTAGATGAGTTAGTGGTTGTACAATCACTCCTAGGTTTGAGGGAAGAGAGTGAACAGATTGAGAGGCTGAGTTGCCCTCAGGAAAAAGGAGAGGAAATAAGAGAAACAATGTAGACTATTTCTTCCAGTATGGCAAAAGTGAGTGAGGGGAGTTCCACCTTAGTAGGTGAAGGTGAGGGTGTGAGGATTGTGAGCCAAGGTGAGCCCTTGATGCAAGAACAGAGAGAAATTGAGAGAAAAGAAGGTACAACTGAATGGGAAGAGCCCATTGTAAGTGAGTTAATGGATGTCAATGAGGCTGAAAAGAAATAACTAATTCAGCAAGAATATCAAGCTGACTTAGATTTATTTCTTATGAAGCTGAGGCATTTACTCACCCTGTCTCAACTTATCAAGTTCTAGCTGAGCAGGACAATGTGGTTACAGAAAGAATGCTAAATCTGGTGCATACAATAACCTCCATGCAAAGAGCTAAAGATGTTATCTCAGCCATGCCTCCCACAGCTGGTGATGATGTTGATTATAGAACTGGTGGTTATGAAGAGTTATTTGGAGATGAAAATGATAATGAAGAAGAGCCAATGGACATAGGGGGAGAAGAAGGCCCTAGCTCAAGATCTAGCATGCCATCTTGGGAATTTTCCAAAGATTGTGATGAGCACCATTTCAAGTCAACTCTCTTCCACATCATTAAACAAACACAGACAGCTCTTCAAGCCACCACCAATGCTCATACCAAGAAACTTCTTCAAGCACATCTCAATTCTTTTCAACCACAATAAATTCAATCTCTTCATCACAATCTAGATGTCACTACAATAAAAATAGAGATTGATCAAGTCAAGAAGGATGTTTCTGAGAGGTTGGATGCTAAATTTCCAAACATAACCATTCTTGACATCAACAGACAACTGAAGAAAAACTCTAATCTTGCAACCAAAGTAGACTCCCTAGATACAAGACTAAAAGCAGTGGAAGCCTCTCTCACTGCAATTTATTTACATCAAGCTCAACAAACCCAGTTGCTTCAAAAGCTAGTGGTTGCACAAACTTCTACCTCCAGTCAACTTGATGTTAACAAAAAGGGGGAGAAGGATCCAATAGTCCCAGTTAATCAAAGAGAGCCAACAAGTGAGGGGGAAAGTGTGCTAAATATATAAGGCAGTCAAGTAATTGTTCCAGAAATTAGTTATCCTAAGCCACCAGTTTTGGACAACATTGATCTGATCCAGATAACAGCTGTTGTAATATCTGGGACATGACGTGTAATTATTTTTATTAATAAATGATTTTTATGTGATTTTATGTGATTTTTTGGTGAATTATTTGATGATTGGTGTGATTATGTGGATGTTTATATGTGTTAAAGCGTAGGTATGTTAATTTTATTATGTCCAGAATAAAATATAGATAATTAAAGTATTTTTCTGGTAATTTTTGGAGTATTATATGATTTTATATTGATTTATGAATTTATTAATTATTTTATGAATAATATTAAAATTATTTTATAAATCCGGGAATCGTCCGATGTCAACCATTTTTACGTTTTGTTAACCCGGAATCTTCTGAAAACTCTTTCCTAACCTAATCTGGAAATTCCAGACATTTTTCATGTTTTGACTTTTTCGATCCGGGTTACGGTTTCACCCGTTCGCGGCCCGACGCAATATTTTCGATACGCTAACCCTTTTCGATAACATTATCTTTGTACAAATTGTTTTATAAAAGCTCGATTTTGATAATTATCCGAAATAAGATAATGCTTATCCAAAACATGATAGTGCTTATCCAAAACAAGATAGTGCTTATCCAAAACATGATAGTGTTTATCCAAAAAGGATAATGTTTATCCAAAACGAACGTATTTATCGATCCAACACGATCCAGAACGTACTAATATTCTGTAAATATAAATAGCTATTTATTATTTCATTTTCACGTGTAAAATCATAATCAGACAGTGAAAATCCCTGAAAACTAGAGAAAACCCTAATACAATACCGTATTCTTGAAAATCAATCGCACAAACGAAGGCATTATCGAACTCCGATTCGGGTGTGCAATATATCAAAACGATGCTCTCAAAATCCTCTTTCTGAATCCACCATCTGTTTTTGTGCAAGAATCAAGAGGAAGTGAGACGTAGAAAAGGAAAGCAAGTGGTTAGTGAGTGGGAACCAATTGACAAGTGTTAGTGAAGTGAAAGCGAATTGATAAGGCAAGTGTCCCTGAACTTTCTTATAGTATACTTGCGAATACTTTTGAACTCTTTTCATTATGTTGCAATTATTCCCAGTAATTCCTATCCTACATTGCAAGTAATTTGAAGTACTTAACCCTAAACCCTGATTCTTATTGATCTTGAGCCGCGAGCCTGATTTCTTGGAAACCATTGATTATTGAATTCTTGGATACGAACCACACATATCCGATACTACTCCACAAATATATATTTACCACAAAATGATACCTGATATAAGATTGCTTAACAAACGAACCTTAAGCCTTGTATAACAGAAGACCATTCCTTGTAACCTTTGCACCCTTGGTCTTCTACACTCTGATTCTTTCCCTGAATTAAAAGTCAATCTTCTTGTTTACCTTGTTATACCTTCCTGGTGTTGTGAATCACTTTATGCTTCGAGATAAATGTTGTTTATGATTCGGTTTATTGAATTACATTATTTATTATGTTATTTTTATAGAATTTGATTGTTTTTAAATATGGACCATATTCGTGGCCAGACCAGATTCGTGGTTAGACCAGATTTGTGGTCATATTAGGCCAATGTGTGCCTTGGATCCAGTATATAGATCAAAGTCGGGAGCCTTGCTCGGGATTAGTGCATGACTGATCAGCAGCCTAACCTTGGTTTTTAAAATAAAAGTGAATATACAATTCTAATCATTGTCTATCAGGAAACTTGATTCCCTATATCATTTCAATTGATCATTATTTAATATCAATTGTCATTGTGACTTACTGAGCTAGTTAGCTCACTCTTGCAAATCTGTTGATGTTCTTTTCCAGCTAAGAAGGAAACTGATAATGGCGAGGATCCCCAATCGAGTGTGCCAGCTAGGTTTGTAGGTTGAAGTAGAATAAGCTAGCGGAGGTTGTATGGTTTAGTGTGTGCTAATAGTTTGTAATACAGTTTGACTTCAGATGTAAGATAAATAAATTTGGGATTTGGTAAATTTGTAATAAATAAGATTGTGGCTTGTGGACATACTTTAAACTGTTGCGATCCTTGATTTTGGTAAGTAGGGTCATTGCATATATTATTATATTAATAAACAGGTTTAAATATGGTGTGTGTGTGTTGTGGACCCCAAACTTCTGACTCGAGTTTGGAGGGCGACACAGGTTTGACATCAGAGCTAAGGTTTAAAGTCACTGTCACAAGCCTAGATTGTCGGGAATGGGTAGAGGGTTAAGATTAGTATTAAGAAATGGAAAAAATAGAATGTCGAGAGGTTGAGTGCGGCTAAATATTAGGTTTAGTATGATTCATGGCGAGATTCAAGATTCTTATCTAGAAGCGTAATTTTCAGATAGCGGCGATGGCAGATTCCTTTATTTTGATATCATCTGATCACTCGGAGCCTTTAGTTGGAAGACCGTCAGCTAATCCACACCCTGCTCTTCCACCGGTGTCAGTTATAATACCAGTTGCGACGGTTACAGCATTACAAGCTATTCCACTTCCTGGCGTGAGACAACCTATTCGAGGACGCCCGCCTGTTGATTCTTACTCTACCAGACTCTCAGTGGAGGGTGCATCTTTTCAGTTTACTCCACACCCTGTTCCCTATTATAAGTATGAGGCTCTTCTGTTAGAATAAGAGGCCTTGTGGGCCCAGATTCAGGAACTACGGCATATCTATAGATGTTGACAGGAAAGTAAAGGAGCTGGGAAATGAGATTCAGGTGACTCGTAAAATACTTGAGGCTAGACTTCATGGAGCTACTTGTGAGTATGCAGCCCCAGATGCTCTTAGGGGGTGGGCTAGAGAAGCATTGAGGATTTTGAAAGACTTGGTGGACTAGAGTTTCCATAACGTTAAACGACAAGAATGATGTGATAAGTGATATATGTATAAGAGTGTATAGTGTGTATTATCGGACTTTTGGTAAGAGTGCGAATAAACTAGACTTGTTGAATAAGGAGTAGGCCTGTTGTACCTTTGCCTTTAATAAAAATGTTTTGCGCTTGTACCACCAAACTTTGATATATATCAGTACCTTTCCTTTCCAGCATTGTCATTTACTTTACCATACCCGTTTTATCTTACTGCACCAGTTATGAAACTCTTGTGATAATATGTACCCTATTTCCCATAACTGTTTACCTTCTGTAAAGAAGCATGCAATTTACTTAGTTCAACTATTGAAAATGTTTTCAAAAAGAGATATTTCTGTTTTACAAAATCTTTTCTCAAAAAGGATTATGTTTTAAAGGTTAAATAAATTGTTTAATTCTTTACAGAAAATGTCTACCAGAAGAAATACCCGTTCCACCAACCAGAATGAAGAAAACAACAACCACAACAAAAACAATAACACCCAAGACAGTAACAACCAGAATGCCAACCCAGGTCTCATAGACCCAACTGTAGCCCAGATTCTTTAGATTTTGGCTCAACAAACAGTTCACCTGACTCAACAACAGCAGAAGCAGACCAACCCTCAGGTAACCTTTAAGACCTTTCAAGCGGTGAATCCACCAGAGTTTAAGGGTTCTGTAGATCCTATTGAGGCAAGAATCTGGTTGAAGGAAATTGAGAAGGCGTTTGCCTTAGTTAAAGTGAGAGGTGAGCAAAAGACTGAGTTTGCAAGTTACTACCTGAAGAATGAAGCCACCTACTGGTGGGAAACTGTTAAGATGTTGGAAGGTACATATGATGTTACGTGGGATAGATTCAAGGAGCTGTTTTTAGAGAAGTATTTCCCTCAGTTTGTTCCGGATCAAATGGAGTTGAAATTTCTGGAACTAAAGCAGGGGAATATATCACTGGCGGATTATGAAAGTAAGTTTGAAGAGTTGTCTAGGTTTGTGCCATCATATGTGGACACTGATAGAAAGAAAGCTAAAAGGTTTCAGCAAGGACTCAAGCCATGGATCCGCGGGAAGGTGGCCATATTTGAGTTGAATACATATGCGGGAGTTGTGCAGAAGGCTATGATTGCAAAGATGGAGAGTGAAATCTCTCAGAATGAGAAGGAAGGTAAGAAGAGGAAATTTGAGGGAAGTGAAGGAGAGTCCCAAGCAGAAAAGTTTCCAAATTTTAATCAGAGGAAGGGCAAGTTCCGACCCGGAAGAATTTTTAACAGGTAGAATACAGGCAACAGAGGCCAAGGTAACCCGCCCAGCCATTGGGAACCAGCCAACCCAGCAGAGGCCAGCTATACCAGACTGTCAAGTCTGTGGAAAGAAACATGGTGGAGTTTGCAATAAGTTGAATGTGGTCTGCTACAGATGCAACCAGAAGGGGCACTATTCAAGGGAGTGCCGTAATCAGCCAGCCAGAGAGCCAGTCAACAAGGACCAGCCTACCAAGAATCAGACATGCAAGGTTCTAGCAATTGGATTTACTTGTTTCAAATGCGGGAAGCCAGGACATATCGCAAGGGATTGCAAGGCACCAATTCCATTCAAGAACACATTGTGTATCATGGGTGTGGCGCCCTCCAAACCCGGGTCAGAAGTTTGGGGTCCACACACACACCTTAATTATAACCTGCTTATAACAATAATAAAGATAATAATAATATATGCAATGACCCTACTTACCAACCACCACGGACCGCAACAGGTTAAAGTATGCACACAAGCCAAACACACTAATATATTACAAACCGTTCAAATCCCAACTATTTCCAGTTTCAAACTGAGTATTAAACATTACTACAAACTTAAATTATTCCAAAAGAAGCCTACTAGCTCAGCTTTCTCAACCTAAACCCCTAGCTCTCGCGCTGGACTGGGGATCCTCTTTACCAACTGGTTCCTTTTTAACTGGAAAGAATATAAACAACATCGCACAAATGAGCTAACTAGCTCAGCAAGTCATAATTACAAAACTGAGAATAATGATCATCAGGTGAATATGGTTATGATATCAAGTGAACAATGGATTATGATTTAGAATTGGATATTATACTTTTAATTTAAAACCAAGGTTAGGCTGCTGATCAGTCACGCACTAACCCCGAGCAAGGCACACAGCATTGCTCTAACTACTGGATTCAAGGCACACATTGGCCTAACTTGACCATTATATGGTCTGACCACAAATCTGGTCCACAATTTTATAAAAACAATCCAATTCTAACTTAATAACAGAATATACAATAATAAACAATAACCGAAATCATTAACAATAATAAATGTTTAACAATGAAAGGGTTTCAATCCTTGTAAGGATCAACAAGGTACTTTCAAAGCTTGAATGCTGGGTAATGAAAGAATTGGATAACAAAGGAAACAACGTTTCAGGGTTTCAAGGATTTGGTCTTTCAAAGCATAAGATATCATGGATTGAGTATATAATAATTCAGTTCAGTGTCTGGTATTTAGTTTGTATGTAGTTGTGGAGTAGTATCGTAGATTTGTGGTTCGTGTTTGGGTATACAATAATCAATGGCTTAGAAAGAATATGGTTCATAGCTCAAGAACAATAATTAAAATCAGGATTTAGGTTTCCGTGCTTCAAAGCACTTGCAATGTCAACAAGACTATCAAGAATTACAATATCTCGAGAAAGTTCAGAACACTTGCCTGATATTAGCTTACTATCCTGCACTTGCTTTCAATCACAATCGTCTTACTCCTCAACTACCTGTTTCCCTTTCCTACGCATTGCCTCTTCTGCTCACATATCATAAGCATCTATCAATCATCAACTCACAGGATTCTATTCAACACATACTTCTATCTACCCTTCATTTTACCCAAATCCGATTAACGGATTGAAATCTATGCAATAACCAAGTAAACACCGAATATATAGACCGATAGTCAAACAACAGGTCACGTATAACACATAATACATCACGTAATCAATGACATATCATCTATAAAGAAGTCTCAGGTCATAAATATGCTTTCGGGTATTTAAAATGATTTTTAAAACATTTTTCAGAATTAAAACGGGTCGTTGGATCAATTTCGGGTTAATAAACAGGGTTCGGTTGGCCCATTCTGGCTCCGAAATAATTTTAGAATAAATATCGAGCCTTGGAAATAATTTAGAATAATATTTTAAAGCACGAAACTATTTTTCAGAATTTTTAAATCATTTTTAAATAATTAAATCTAATTAAATACCTAATTAAAATCAATTAATAATTAATTAAATCAATTAATCAATTAATTTTCGAATTAATTGACTAATTAATCAATTAAAAATTAACTGAAATTAATTAACTAATTAATTCAGATTTATTTGTGAATTAAAAATAATTTTCGGAATTAAAATAATAATTTTTAGAATTTTCAGAAATTAAAAACGAATTTTTATAATAAAAATAAATAGGAAATATGATTTTTAAACATTTTTAAAACAGAAATCCAATTTTTGCAAAGTCTGGAAACTACAGGGACCAAACTGCATCGTTTTCAAAACCTGCAGGGACCAAACTGCAATTTTGCAGTCCAGTCGCCGGAAAAAGTCGGGAGTGGCCGGAGAACATGTTCCCGACGTCCTCACCCCACCAACACCTCCAGATCACATCTACAGGTTACCAGGAACACAACCATGCAATCAAAACAACCTAACAATCCCTGAGTTGGCCGGAATTTGGCCGTGAAGTTTTCCAGTTTCCGACGAACATCGGAAAACTACAAAACACAACTCCCTTCTCTACAGACCTCGTTGGTTCATGAAACTTATACGACTAGATTGCAAATTTCACAGAGAACACAACCCACTATAACACAACATCAATCTATCACAGAATAAGAAACCCCCAAATTTCAATTAAGAACATTCATACGGGTTATAAACCCTAATTTTGAAATTCGAAAATTAAACTCAAATTTGAACATGTTATTGAACTCCAAATCAGACGTATGACATATGAAAATCATCAGGAAAATAAGCTCTACAACATGCAATCATCAAATCATACAAACAATCATCCGAACAAAAATTCATATTTTTAATAAAATAAATTCGAAAATAAATAAATTTTTAGAAAAATACCCTTGATTTCTGCAGTGAAATAAAGCTCAGAATCTGATAGAACACCTCAAATCCTTCATTTTGGTTACTCAAGCTTTAAAAACAGAGATCGGTAACGCCTTCGTTTTGCTGTTTGATTCTTAGAACAGTTTATGTAATTAGGGTTTTTCTCTGAAAATTATATAATTAACTATCTACAAATGATTTTGATAAGAAATAAAATACGGTAAAAGGCTATTTATAATTACGGAAAATTTGTATCCCGTTGGATCATTCCGGATATAAAACAGTACGTTTATCTGTAAAAACTGATCCAAACGATATCGGTTTTCGGGATAATTATCCAAATCAGTACAATTTGTACTGCGGTCTTGGTCTCAGCGCCTGGTTACACGTATTACGAAGTGATAATTGGGATAGTTTAATAAAAAGCTCCCGTTTATCGAAAATACGGGTTTTATTGATTTACCGAAATGAATATTGTATCGAAAATGTTACGCCGGGACCCGCGCAGGACAAACCGTAAGCCGGATCGAAAAAGTCGAAACATGAAAAATACTCGGAATATTACAATTCGGTTAGGAAGGAGTTCTCGGAAGAGTTTCGGGTTCCAAAAACGTAACAACGGTTGACGTCGGTTGGTTCCCGTTTTTATAAAACAGATTTTAATTATCCGGAAAAAGATTTTAGAAATTTCATATGATTCTTATAAATCCATAAATCAACATAAAAATAATTAGGAAGATATGACAATTATCTATATTTTATTTTGGACATATAAAAATTAAAATACTCAATTAATATTATTTTTGAATATTCAAGTACAGATAACACTTAACAATTAACTCACAGAATAGATACTGGGCACACATAATAATATCAAAAATAATTACACGATATATCCCGGATATTACAATGGGAGCTACTCCAACAGTGAATGTGTGGCGCCCTCCAAACCCGGGTCAGAAGTTTGGGGTCCACACATACACCTTAATTATAACCTGCTTATAATAATAATAAAGATAATAATAATATATGCAGTGACCCTACTTACCAACCACCACGGACCGCAACAGGTTAAAGTATGCACACAAGCCAAACACACTAATATATTACAAACCGTTCAAATCCCAACTATTTCAAACTCAAACTAAGTATTAAACATTATTACAAACTTTTATAAACTTAAATTATCCCAAAAGAAGCCTACTAGCTCAGCTTTCTCAACCTGAACCCCTAGCTCTCGCGCTGGACTGGGGATCCTTGCTACCAACTGGTTCCTTTTTAACTGGAAAGAATACAAACAACATCGCACAAATTAGCTAACTAGCTCAGCAAGTCACAATGACAAAACTGAGAATAATGATCATCAGGTGAATATGATTATGATATCAAGTGAACAATGGATTATGATTTAGAATTGGATATTATACTTTTAATTTAAAAACCAAGGTTAGGCTGCTGATCAGTCACGCACTAACCCCGAGCAAGGCACACAACATTGCTCTAACTACTGGATCTAAGGCACACATTGGCCTAACTTGACCATTATATGGCCTGACCACGAATTTGGTCCATAATTTTATAAAAAAACTCCAATTCTAACATAATAACAGAATATGCAATAATAAACAATAACCGAAATCATTAACAACAATAAATGTTTAACAATGAAAGGGTTTCAATCCTTGTAAGGATCAATAAGGCAATTTAAAAGCTTGGATGCTGGGTAATGAAAGAATTGGATAACAAAGGAATCAACATTTCAGGGTTTCAAAGATTTGGGCTTTCAAAGCATAGGATACAATGATTGAATGTACAAGTAATTCAGTTCAGTGTTTGGGATTTTGTTTACATGTATTTGTGGAGTAATATCGTATACTTGAGATTTGTGTTTAGGTATACAACAATCAATGGTCTAGAAAGAATAAGGTTTATGGCACAAGAATAATAACTGGAATCAGAGTTTAGGTTTCAGTGCTTCAAAGCACTTGCAATATCAATCTGGCTATCAAATACTACAATATCTCGAGAAAGTTCAGAATACTTGCCTGATTCTAGCTTACTACACTTCACTCGTTTCCAATCACAAGCGTCTTACTCCTCAACTATCTGTTCCCCTTTCTTACGTCTTGCCTCTTCTGCTCATATATCATAAGGATCTATCAATAATTTACTCATAGAATTCTATTCAACACATACTTCTATCTACCCTTTGTTTTACTCAAATCCGATTAACGGATTGAAAGTTATGCAATAATCAAGTAAACACCGAATATATAGACCGATAGTCAATTAACAAGTCACATATAGCACATAATACATCACGTAATCAATGATATATTATTTATAAAGAAGACTCGGGTCATAAATAGGCTTTCTTGTATTTAAAATGATTTTTAAAATATTTTTCGGAATTAAAACGGGTCGTTGGATCAATTTCGGGTTAATAAACAGGGTTCGGTTGGCCAATTCTGGCTCCGAAATAATTTTAGAATAATTATCGAGCCTTGGAAATAGTTTAGAATAATATTTTAAAGCTCGAAACTATTTTTCAGAATTTTTAAATTATTTTTAAATAATTAAATCTAATTAAATAATTAATTAAAATCAGTTAATAATTAATTAAATTAATTAATCAATTAATTTTCGAATTAATTGACCAATTAATCAATTAGAAATTAACTGAAATTAATTAACTAATTAATTTAGATTTATTTGTGAATTAAAAATAATTTTCAGAATTAAAATAATAATTTTTTAGAATTTTCAGAAGTTAAAAACAAATTTTTATAATAAAAATAAATAGGAAATATGATTTTTAAACATTTTTAAAACAGAAATCCAATTTTTGCAAAGTCTGGAAACTAGAGGGACCAAAATGCATCGTTTTCAAAACTATAGGTACTAAACTGTAATTTTCCAGGGGGTCGCCGGAAAACAGTCGGGGATGGCCGGAGAACACGTTCCAGGGATGCTCAGGCCACCATCACCTCCAGATCACATCTACACAACACCAGGAACACAACCATGCAATCAATTCATCCTAACAATCCCTGAGTTGGCCGGAATTTGGCCGTGAAATTTTCCAGTTTCCGACGAACATCGGAAAACTTCAAAACACAACTCCCTTATCTACAGACCTCGTTGGTTCATGAAACTTATACGACTAGATTGCAAATTTCACAGAGAACACAACCCACTAAAACACAACATCAATCTATCACAGAATAAGAAACCCCCAAATTTCAATTAAGAACATTCATACGGGTTATAAACCCTAATTTTAAAATTCGAAAATCAAACTCAAATTTGAACATGTTATTGAACTCCGAATCAGACGTATGACATATGAAAATCATCAGGAAAACAAGCTCTACAACATGCAATCATCAAATCATACAAACAATCATCCGACCAAAAATTCATATTTTTAATAAAATAAATTCGAAAATAAATAAATTTTTAAAAAAATAACCTTGATTTCTGAAGGTGTATGGATTACAGAATCTGATAGAGCTCTTCAAGACCTTCAGATTGGTTACTCGAGCTTTCCAAACCGAATTCAATAACACCTCCAAATGCTTGTTTGATTCTTAGAACAGTTTTAGGAAATTAGGGTTTTTCTCTGAAAATTATATAATTATCTGTCTGCAAATGATTTTGATACGAAATAAAATACGGTAAAAGGCTATTTATAATTACGGAAAATTAGTATCCCGTTGGATCATTCCGGATATAAAACGGTACGTTTATTTGTAAAAACTGATCCAAACGGTATCGGTTTTTGGGATAATTATCCAAATCAGTACAATTTGTACTGCGGTCTTGGTCTAAGCGCCTGGTTACACGTATTACGAAGTGATAATTGTGATAGTTTAATAAAAAGCTCCCGTTTATCGAAAATACAGGTTTTATTGATTTACCGAAACGAATATTGTATCGAAAATGTTGCGCCGGGACCCGCACAGGACAAACCGTACGCCGGATCGAAAAAGTCGAAACATGGAATATGCTCGGAATATTACAATAAGGTTAGGAAGGAGTTCTCGAAAGAGTTTCGGGTTCCAAAAACGTAACAACGGTTGACGTCGGTTGGTTCCCGTTTTTATAAAATAGATTTTAATTACCCGGAAAAAGATTTTAGAAATTTCATATGATTCTTATAAATCCACAAACCAACATAAAAATAATTAGGAAGATATGACAATTATCTATATTTTATTTTGGACATATAAAAATTAAAATACTCCATTAATATTATTTTTGAATATTCAAGTACAGATAACACTTAACAATTAGCTCACAGAATAGATACTGAACACACATAATAATTATATAATAGCAAAATAATTACACGATATATCCCGGGTATTACATCCTTCCCCCCTTAAAATGATTCTGTCCTCAGAATCTCTAAGAAAACAAATGAGGGTACTTTTCTCTCATATCACTTTCTAACTCCCAGGTTGACTCTTCAACCTTTGGGTTTCTCCACAATACTCTTACTAACTTTACCACTTTATTTCTCAATACTTTCTCTCTTTCCTCTAGAATCTCTATCGGACTCTCTACATATGATAAATCTGCTTGAAGTTCTATTGGCTCATATTCTATTACATGCCTGGAGTCTGGATTATATTTCTTAAGCATTGATATGTGAAAAACATTGTGAATATGCTCCATGTGCGGAGGTAACGCCAACTCGTAAGCTACTTTGCCAATACGCTTTAGGATTTCAAAAGGTCCGACATATCTTGGGTTTAGCTTCCCTTTCTTCCCAAACCTCGTTAGTCCTTTCCACGGTGATACTTTCAATAATACCAAGCTTCATTCTTCAAATTCCATGTCTTTTCTTGACTGGTCTGCATATTTCCTCTGACGATCTTGTGCGGCTATTAATCTTTTCTGGATAATTTCAACAACTTCCTTTGTTTGCTACACCAATTCGGGTCCGAGTATTTTGCATTCTCCTACTTCGTCCCAATATACTGGAGATCTACATTTTCATCCATAAAGGGCTTCATAAGGTGGCATCCCAATGCTGGAGTGATAACTGTTATTATAGGCAAACTCTACCAGGGGTAAATGCTCGTCCCAACTTCCTTTAAAATCAATAGCACAAACACGTAGCATGTCCTCGATTGTCTGGATCGTTCTTTCACTTTGGCCATCCGGTTGGGGGTGATAGGCCGTACTCATATTCAATATTGTTCCCAAACATTCTTGAAAACTCTTCCAAAATTTTGAATTAAATCTTGGATCTTGATCAGATACAATAGACATTGGAACTGCATGACGAACTACGATCTCTTTCAAGTACATATGAACTAACTTGTCGAGCAAAAATCGTTCATTTATAGGCAGAAAATGAGCTGACTTGGTAAGTCTATCTACTATAACCCAAATGGCATCATGATTAGCCCTTGTCCTTGGTAATCCAACTATGAAATCCATGGTAATATGTTCCCACTTCCACTCTGGAATCTCTAATGGCTGTAGCAATCCGCTTGGTCTCTGATGCTCTGCTTTAACTCTCTAACATGTATAGCATTTACTAACCCATTCCGCAATTTCCCTCTTCATATCTGGCCACCAATAATTCTTCTTTAAATCTCTGTACATTTTGGTACTCCCTGGATGGATGGAATATCTTGAACTATGTGCCTCTTATAAAATTTCATTTTTCAGCTCCGTTACTGGTGGAATCCAAATTCTTGAAGAAAACCTAAGAATACCTTGATCATCTTGTTGCGTGCATAATTCCTCACTTACCAAACTATTTATATCTTGATCCATTACCTCTTTCTGGCATTTCTTTATTTTCTCCAATAACTCCGGTTGGAAAATCATACCGTACACTTTTGCTTCCTCAGGCTTGCAAATTCTAATCTCCAATTCCAATTTTTAAAATTCTTTATATATCTCTTCAGGTACGGATAACACATTTAACCTTTCCTTCTGACTTAACGCATCTGCTACAACGTTCGCCTTACCGGGATGATAATTAATCGAGCAATCATAATCCTTGATCAATTCTAACCATCTCCTTTGTCTCATATTAAGTTCCTTCTGGGTAAATATATATTTCAAACTTTTGTAATCCGTGAAAATCTCACACTTTTCTCCATACAAATAATGTCTCCAAATCTTCAAAGCGAAAACTATAGCTGCTAACTCCAAATCATGAGTAGGGTACTTCTGTTCGTGTGGCTTCAATTACCTTGACACATACGCAATCACCTTGTCGTGCTGCATAAGAACACATCCTAATCCTTTGTAAGAAGCATCGCTATAAATTACGAAATTCCCTTGATCGTCTGGATGTGACAAAACAGGTGCTGTGATTAATCTCCGCTTCAACTCCTGAAAACTTTCTTCGCACTTGTCATTCCATATAAACTTTTCATTCTTTCGTGTAAGCTTTGTCAATAGTGTTGCAATTCTTGAGAAATTCTGAACGAATCGTCGATAATATCCTGCCAATCCCAAGAAACTTCTTACCTCAGTGGGTGTTCTCGGTCTTTCCCAATTCGTAATTGCCTCGATCTTTGCCGGGTCCACTTTGATCCCTTCATTACTGACTATGTGTCCTAAGAACTGAACTTCCTGTAGCCAAAACTCACACTTCGACAATTTAGCATATAACTTCTTTTTCCTTAAAATCTCCAAAGCTGTCCTTAAATGTTCCGCATGATCCTCCTCCGTCTTTGAATAGATCAAAATATCGTCTATAAATACTATAACGAACTTGTCCAAATATTCCTTGAAAATTCTGTTCATCAGGTCCATAAATGCTGCCGGGACATTGGTCAATCCAAAAGACATCACTAGAAATTCATAATGCCCATACCTTGTTCTGAAAGCTGTCTTTGGTATATCTTCTGGTTTGATCTTCAGTTGATGATATCCCGATCTTAAATCGATCTTGGAGAAATACTTGGCTCCCTTCAATTGGTCAAACAAATCATCAATTCTGGGTAACGGATACTTATTCTTGATTGTCAACTTGTTGAGCTCCCTATAGTCGATGCACAGTCTCATGCTTCCATCTTTTTTCTTAACAAATAATACCGGGGCTCCCCACGGGGATACGCTGGGTCTGATTACTCCTTTCTCTAACAATTCCTGCAATTGCTTTGCTAGCTCTTTCATCTCAACAGGCGCCATTCTGTACGGGGCCTTGGATACTGGTTCGGTTCCAGGTGCTAAGTCGATTGCAAGTTCAATTTCTCTATCTGGAGGAAGTCCTGGTAACTCATCGGGAAACACGTCTGGAAATTCCTTCACAACTGGAATATCTTCAAGTTTTGCTGGCTCCTGACTTCTGTCGATCACATATGCTACGAAATGCTCACATCCTTGTCGTAGTAACTTCTTGGCTTGAATCATCGTTAAGAACTTCTTTACCTGCTTCTGTCCCTTGAATGTTACTATTCTTTCGTCTGACGTTTTCACCATTACTTTCTTATTTCGACAATCTATCTGAAAATCATGCTTAGATAACCAATCCATCCCTAATATAACGTCAAATTCTCCTAACTTAAACGGTATCAAATCTACACAAAACTTACTACCAGAAATCTCAATCTCACAATTCCCACAAACTTGGTTAACAGTTACACGTTCTTGATTTGCTAATTCCATAGTCATTATTTCATTTAAATACCCAACTGGACAATTCAACTTACTAACAAAATCTTGTGAAACAAACAATCGAGTTGCTCCCGAATCTATTAACACTTTGGCATATAAAGAATTCACATTAAGCGTACCTGCCACGACATCCGTATCCTGGATCGCATCCTTCACCGACATGTCAAAAACTCTAGCCCTCAGAGTCTCATTCACTGGTGGGGTAGATCCCATAATCCTTAATGCATTACTGACTGGGGTTGGTGTCTTGCAATCCCTGGCCATATGTCCTGGCTTCCCACATTTAAAGCATGTAAATCCAATGGCTGGAACCTTCACTGCTGGATTCCGGATAGGCTGATCCTTATTTGCTGGCTCTCTTGCTGGCTGATTTCGGCACTCCCTCGAGTAGTGCCCTTTCTGGTTGCATTTAAAACATACCACATTCAACTTGTTACAAACTCCTCCATGCTTCTTTCCACATACTTGACAATCTGGAAAAGTTAATCTTAATTGATTCGGCTGATTCACATTAGCTGGACGATTGCCCTGGTCTCCGTCTCCTGCATTTTGTCTCCTGAAATTAAAATTTCTCCCTGGCTGAAACTTGTCCTTCTTAAAATTTGGAAACTTCCCTGTTTATGACTGATCCTCACTTCCCTCAACTTTCCTTTTCTTGCTTTCCTTTTCTTTCTGGAACATCTCACTCTCTGTCTATGCGATCATAGCTTTCTGTACAACCCCGACATAGGTATCCAATTCAAAAATTGCTACATTCCCTCTGATCCATGGCTTCAAGCCTTGCTGGAATCTCTTAGCTTTCTTTCTATAACTATCAACATACGACGGCACATACCTTGACAATTCCTCAAACTTCCCCTCATAATCTGTTACCGACATGTTCCCTTGCTTTAATTCTAAAAACTTCACCTCCATTTGATCCTGAACAAACTGAGGAAAATACTTTTCTAAAAACAATTCCTTAAACCTTTCCCAAGTAATAACATATGTGCTTTCCAATGTCTTCACCATCTCCCACCAATAGGTGGCCTCATTCTTCAGATAGTAACTTGCAAATTCAACCTTCTGCTCCTCTTTCACTTTTACCAAGGCAAATGCCTTCTCTATTTCCTTTAACCACACATTTGCTTCAATTGGCTCTAAGGAACCCTTAAATTCTGGTGGGTTTACTGCCTGAAAAGTTTTGAAAGTTACCTGGGGATTGGTCTGTCTCTGCTGTTGTTGTGCCAGGTGAACTGTTTGTTGTGCCAAGATTTGAAGAATCTGGGCTATTGCTGGGTCCATGGGTCCTGGGTTCACATTCTGGTTTGTATCATCTTGGTTGTTATTGTTGTTGTTGTTGGTTTCTTCATTCTGGGTGTTGGTGCGGGTATTTCTTCTGGGAGGCATTTTCTGTAAAGAATCAATCAATTTATTTAGCTTTTGAATCAAATCTTTGTATAAAAGAAAAGTTTTGTAAAACAGGAATATCTCTTTTTTTTAAAACAGTTGTAACTAAGTAAATTGCATGCTTCTTTACAGAATATAAACGGTTATGGAAAACAGGGTACATGGTATCACAGGGTATACTGGTGTAATAAATAAGGTAAAGTAAAACAGGTGCAATAAAGTAAATGACAATGTTGGAAAGGAAAAAAAAGGTACTGATATATAGATCAAAAGTTTTAGGTAGTACAAGCGTAAAGACGCTTCGAAAGTAAAAGCAAAAAGGGTACAACAACCTACTCACTAGTCAGCATCGCTAGTCTATAAATACAACTCAAAAGTCTACTGATACACACTACACACTATTGTACATACTACATAATCATAACAACACTGCTCAGCATCTCCATTGCAGAATCTCTAACTCAGCTCCAAGGAAACTCTGGTACTGCCAGCCTCTCAAAGTCCTCCATCACCTCAGTAGACCAACCCAGCAGTGCATCAGGGCCTCTGCCAGGTAGTGTAGCTCCATGTAACCTAGCCTCAAGAACCCTCCGTGTCACATGAATCTCCTCTCGAAGCTCCCTCACACCACGATCAACATCTGTAGTCCTGATGATATGCTATAACTCTCTAATCTGAGCCAACAAGGAATCACGCTCCAATAGAAGAGCCTCATACCGGTAATAAGGAACTGGGGGCAATGTAGACTGGAATGGGGCACTCGCTACTGAATGCCCAGTGGAATCTGAATCAGCTGGTTGGGGTCCTCTGACAGGTGGCCTCATGCCTGGAGGTGGAATAGCCTGCAATGATACGGGCTGCAACACCGGTGGAGGTAGAATAGCCAATGCTGGTGGAATAACAGGACGTGGATCCGATGCTGGTGCTCCAACTGAAGGCTCTGAGTGATCAGCTGATACGGGAATAAAAGAGTCGGCCATCTCTGCTATCTGAAATCATATCATAATATAAGAATCTCGTACCACGACGCAAACTATACTAATACCGATTATACCATAACACTCAACCTCTCGACGTTCTATCATCCTATACCTTACCTCTAATCATATCCCTCTACCCATTCCCGTCAACCTAGGCTTGTGTTAGTGACTTATAACCTGTAGCTCTGATACCAAACCTGTGGCGCCCTCCAAACCCGGGTCAGAAGTTTGGGGTCCACACACACACCTTAATTATAACCTGCTTATAACAATAATAAAGATAATAATAATATATGCAGTGACCCTACTTACCAACCACCACGGACCGTAACAGGTTAAAGTATGCACACAAGCCAAACACACTAATATATTACAAACCGTTCAAATCCCAACTATTTTAAACTCAAACTAAGTATTAAACATTATTATAAACTTTTACAAACTTAAATTATCCCAAAAGAAGCCTACTAGCTCAGCTTTCTCAACCTGAACCCCTAGCTCTCGCGCTGGACTGGGGATCCTTGCTACCAACTGGTTCCTTTTTAACTGGAAAGAATATAAACAACATCGCACAAATGAGCTAACTAGCTCAGCAAGTCACAATGACAAAACTGAGAATAATGATCATCAGGTGAATATGATTATGATATCAAATGAACAATGGATTATGATTTAAAATTGGATATTATACTTTTAATTTAAAAACCAAGGTTAGGCTGCTGATCAGTCACGCACTAACCCCGAGCAATGCACACAACATTGCTCTAACTACTGGATCCAAGGCACACATTGGCCTAACTTGACCATTATATGGTCTGACCACGAATCTGGTCCACAATTTTATAAAAACAATCAAATTCTAACATAATAACAGAATATGCAATAATAAACAATAACCGAAATCATTAACAACAATAAATGTTTAACAATGAAAGGGTTTCAATCCTTGTAAAGATCAATAAGGCAATTTAAAAGCTTGGATGATGGGTAATGAAAGAATTGGATAACAAAGGAATCAACATTTCAGGGTTTCAAAGATTTGGGCTTTCAAAGCATAGGATACAATGATTGAATGTACAAGTAAATCAGTTCAGTGTTTGGGATTTTGTTTACATATATTTGTGGAGTAATATCGTATACTTGAGATTTGTGTTTAGGTATACAACAATCAATGGTCAAGAAAGAATAAGGTTTATGGCTCAAGAACAATAACTGGAATCAGAGTTTAGGTTTCAGTGCTTCAAAGCACTTGCAATATCAATCTGGCTATCAAATACTACAATATCTCGAGAAAGTTCAGAACACTTGCCTGATATTAGCTTACTACACTGCACTCGTTTCCAATCACAAACGTCTAACTCCTCAACTATCTGTTCCCCTTTCCTACGTCTTGCCTCTTCTGCTCACATATCATAAGCATCTATCAATAATTTACTCATGGAATTCTATTCAACACATACTTCTATCTACCCTTCGTTTTACTCAAATCCGATTAACGGATTGAAAGTTATGCAATAATCAAGTAAACACCGAATATATAGACCGATAGTCAATTAACAAGTCATATATAGCACATAATACATCACGTAATCAATGATATATTATTTATAAAGAAGTCTCGGGTCATAAATAGGCTTTCTGGTATTTAAAATGATTTTTAAAACATTTTTCGGAATTAAAAAGGGTCGTTGGATCAATTTCGGGTTAATAAACAGGGTTCGGTTGGCCAATTCTGGCTCCGAAATAATTTTAGAATAATTATCGAGCCTTGGAAATAAGTTAGAATAATATTTTAAAGCTCGAAACTATTTTTCAGAATTTTTAAATCATTTTTAAATAATTAAATCTAATTAAATAATTAATTAAAATCAATTAATAATTAATTAAATTAATTAATCAATTAATTTTCGAATTAATTGACCAATTAATCAATTAGAAATTAACTGAAATTAATTAACTAATTAATTTGGATTTATTTGTGAATTAAAAATAATTTTCAGAATTAAAATAATAATTTTTTAGAATTTTCAGAAGTTAAAAACGAATTTTTATAATAAAAATAAATAGGAAATATGATTTTTAAACATTTTTAAAACAGAAACCCAATTTTTGCAAAGTCTGGAAACTACAGGGACCAAACTGCATCGTTTTCAAAACTATAGGTACTAAACTGTAATTTTCCAGGGGGTCGCCGCAAAACAGTCGGGAATGGCCGGAGAACACGTTCCAGGGATGCTCAGGCCACCATTACCTCCAGATCACATCTACACAACACCAGGAACACAACCATCCAATCAATTCATCCTAACAATCCCTGAGTTGGCCGGAATTTGGCCGTGAAATTTTCCAGTTTCCGGCGAACATCGGAAAACTTCAATACACAACTCCCTTCTCTACAGACCTCGTTGGTTCATGAAACTTATATGACTAGATTGCAAATTTCACAGAGAACGCAACCCACTATAACACAACAACAATCTATCACAGAATAAGAAACCCCCAAATTTCAATTAAGAACATTCATACGGGTTATAAACCCTAATTTTAAAATTCGAAAATCAAACTCAAATTTGAACATGTTATTGAACTCCAAATCAGACGTATGACATATGAAAATCATCAGGAAAACAAGCTCTACAACATGCAATCATCAAATCATACAAACAATCATCCGAACAAAAATTCATATTTTTAAATAAAATAAATTCAAAAATAAATAAATTTTTAGAAAAATAACCTTGATTTATGCAGGTGTATGGATTACAGAATCTGGTAGAGCTCTTCAAGACCTTCAGATTGGTTACTCGAGCTTTCCAAACCGAATTCAATAACACCTCCAAATGCTTGTTTGATTCTTAGAACAATTTTAGGAAATTAGGGTTTTTCTCTGAAAATTATATAATTATCTGTCTGCAAATGATTTTGATACGAAATAAAATATGGTAAAAGGCTATTTATAATTACGGAAAATTAGTATCCCGTTGGATCATTGCGGATATAAAACCATACGTTTATTTGTAAAAACTGATCCAAACGGTATCGGTTTTCGGGATAATTATCCAAATCAGTACAATTTGTACTGCGGTCTTGGTCTCAGCGCCTGGTTACACGTATTACGAAGTGATAATTGTGATAGTTTAATAAAAAGCTCCCGTTTATCGAAAATACGGGTTTTATTGATTTACCGAAATGAATATTGTATCGAAAATGTTACGCCGGGACCCGCGCAGGACAAACCGTACGCCGGATCGAAAAAGTCGAAACATGGAATATGCTCGGAATATTACAATTAGGTTAGGAAGGAGTTCTCGAAAGAGTTTCGGGTTCCAAAAACGTAACAACGGTTGACGTCGGTTGGTTCCCGTTTTTATAAAATATATTTTAATTACCCGGAATTTTTTTTTAGAAATTTCATATGATTCTTATAAATCCATAAACCAACATAAAAATAATTAGGAAGATATGATAATTATCTATATTTTATTTTGGACATATAAAAATTAAAATACTCCATTAATATTATTTTTGAATATTCAAGTACAGATAACACTTAACAATTAGCTCACAGAATAGATACTAAACACACATAATAATTATATAATAGCAAAATAATTACACGATATATCCCGGGTATTACAGAATGAACCTCCCAGAGCTAGAGTTTATGATATGTCTGTAAAGCATGCTATCGTGGATACTGATGTTGTGGCAGGTACGCTTACTGTGAACTCCTTATGTGCTAAAGTGCTAGTAGATTCGGGAGCTACTCGATCATTTATTTCTCAAGGTTTTGCTGATAAGTTAAATTGTCCGTTTGAATTGTTAAGTGAGATTATGACGGTAGAATTAGTAAATCAGGAGCGTGTATCTATTAACTAAGTATGTAAGAGCTGTGAGATTGAGATTACTGGCCATAAGTTTGATGTTGACTTGATTCCCTTTAAGTTAGGAGAGTTTGACGTTATTTTAGGAACGGATTGGCTATCTAAGCACGAAGCTTAGATAAACTGTCATAATAAGAAAGTAATATTGAAGTCACCAGATGAGAAAATGGTGACGTTTAGAGGCCAGAGACAAGCGAAGAAGTTCTTGACGATGATCCAAGCTAAGAAGTTACTACAAAAAGGATGCGAGAATTTCATTGCATATGTGATAAGCTGGAAGACATTGTAGTGGTAAATGAATTTCCAGATGTATTTCCAGACAAATTACTAGGACTTCCTCCAGATAGAGAAATTGAATTTGCAATCGACTTAGCACCTGGAACGGAACCAGTATCTAAGGCCCCATACAGAATGGCGCCAGTGGAAATGAAGGAATTGGAAAAACAATTGCAAGAATTGTTGGAGAAAGGAGTGATTAGATCCAGTGTATCCCCATGGGGTGCACCAGTACTATTTGTTAAGAAGAAAGATGAAAGCATAAGGTTATGCATCGATTATCGGGAACTTAATAAGCTTACGATCAAGAACAAGTATCCATTACCTCGAATTGATAATTTGTTTGATCAGCTGAAAGGAGCCAAGTACTTCTCTAAGATTGATTTGAGATCCGGATATCACCAATTGAAGATCAAACCTGAAAATATACCAAAGACAACTTTCAGAACAAGTAAGGTCATTATGAATTCTTAGTGATGTCATTTGGATTGACCAATGCCCCCGCAACATTAATGGACTTGATGAACATAATTTTTCATTGGAATATCTGGACAAGTTTGTCATTGTGTTTATTGATGATATTTTGATTTACTCAAAGTCAACACAAGACTACACGGAGCATCTAAGGACAACTTTGGAAATTTTGAGAAGGAAGAAGTTATATGCCAAGTTTTTGAAGTGTGAATTTTGGTTACAAGAAGTTCAATTCTTAGGACACGTGGTAAGTCATGAAGGGATCAAAGTGGACCCAGCAAAGATTGAAGCTATTACGAATTGGGAAAGGCCAAAAACACCAACAGAGGTGAGAAGTTTCTTAGGAGTGGCAGGATATTATCGACAATTTATTCAAGATTTCTCGAAGATTGCGACGCCTTTGACGAAGCTTACAAGGAAAATGAGAAGTTTATATGGAATGAGAATTGCGAAGAAAGTTTTCAGGAATTGAAAAAGAGGCTAATCAAGACACCTATTTTGTCACTTCCAGATGATCAAGGGAATTTTGTAATCTATAGTGATGCTTCTCATAAAGGATTAGTTTGTGTTTTGATGCAGCATGATAAAGTCATTGCGTACGCGTCTAGACAACTGAAACCTCATGAACGATAGTATTCGCCTTAAAGATTTAGAGACACTATTTATACGGAGAAAGATGTGAGATTTATACGGATCATAAGAGCTTGAAGTACATATTCACGCAAAAGGAGCTTAACATGAGATAAAGGAGATGGTTGGAGTTGATCAAAGATTATGATTGCACGATTAACTATCATCCAGGAAAAGTGAATGTGGTGGCAGATGCATTAAGCAGAAAAACACTGAACATGTTGACGATACCTGAAGAATTATATAAGGAATTTCAGAAATTGGACTTGGAAGTCAGAATTTGCAAACCTGATGAAGCGAAGATGTATAGTATGACTTTTCAACCAGAATTTTTAGAGAAGATAAGAAAGTGCCAAGAGGAAATAATAGATCAGGATATCAATCGGTTGGTTGGAGAATAGTTATGCACTCAGAAGGACGATCAGGGTATTCTTAGATTCTCATCTAGAATTTGGATTCCACCAGTGGCAGAATTGAAGAATGAAATTCTACAAGAAGCTCACAATTTAAAGTATTCCATTCATCCGGGGAGTACCAAGATGTACAGAGATTTAAAAGAGAATTATTGGTGGCCATACATGAAGAGAGAAATTGCGGAATGGGTTAACAAATATTACACGTGTGAGAGAGTTCAGGTGGAGAACCAGAGACGAAGTGGATTATTACAGCCACTAGAGATTCCAGAGTGGATGTGGGAGCATATTGCTATGGATTTTATAGTTGGCTTACCCAGGACAAAAGCGAACCATGATGCTATTTGGGTTATAGTGGACAGACTAACCAAATCAGCGCATTTCTTGCCTATCAATGAAAGATTTTCACTAGATAAGTGAATTCATATGTATTTGAAGGAAATAGTAATACGTCATGGTGTCCCTGTGTCTATCGTGTCTAATCATGATCCAAGATTCAATTCAAGATTTCGCAGAAGTTTTCAAGAATGTTTGGGAACTAAGTTAAATATGAGCACGACTTATCATCCCCAGACGGACGGCCAAAATGAGAGAACAATCCAAACAATCGAAGATATGTTACGTGTGTGTACAATTGATTTTATAGGCAATTGGGATGAGCATTTGCCCTTAGTGGAGTTTGCTTACAATAACAGCTATCATGCCAGCATCGAAATGCCTCTCTATGAAGCTCTTTATGGACGCAAATGTCGATCACCAGTATATTGGGATGAAGTTGGAGAACGTAAGATACTTGGACCCGAGTTGGTACAGCAAACCAAGGAAGTTATTGAGGTTATTCAGAGAAGGCTAATTGCAGCACAAGATCGTCAAATGAAATATGCAGACCAATCCAGAAAAGATATGGAATTTGAAGAAGGAAATCTAGTGTTATTGAAGGTGTCACAGTGGAAAGGATTATCGAGATTCGAAAAGAAAGGGAAGTTGAGTCCTAGATACGTTGGACCTTTTTAAATTTTGAAACGTGTCGGAAAGGTAGCATACGAGTTGGCGTTACCCCCGCACATGGAGCATATTCATAATCTTTTTCACGTATCGATGCTTAAGAAGTATAATCCAGACTCTAGGAATCTAATTGAGTATGAGCCGATAGAACTTCAGGAAGATTTATCGTATATAGAGAATCCAATAGAGATTCTAGAAAAGAGAGAGAAGGTATTGAGAAATAAAGTTGTGAATTTAGTAAGAGTATTGTGGACAAACCCAAAGGTTGAAGAATCAACCTGGGAGTTAGAAAATGATATGCGTGAAAAGTACCCTCAGTTGTTTACTTAGGAGATTCTGAGGACAGAATCCTTTTAAAGAGGGGGGAGGCGGATGTAATATCCGGGACATGACGTGTAATTATTTTTATTAATAAATGATTTTTATGTGAGTTTTTGGTGAATTATTTAATGATTGGTGTGGTTATATGGATGTTTATATATGGTAAAGCCTAGGTATGTTAATTTTATTATGTCCAGAATAAAATATAGATAATTAAGGTATTTTTCGGAGTATTATATGATGTTATATTGATTTATGAATTTATTAATTATTTTTTGAATAATTACAAATATTTTATAAAGTCGGGAATCGTCCAACCTCAACCGTTTTTATGTTTTTATAACCCGAAACTCTTCCGAAAACTCCTTCCTAACCTAATCTGGTTTTCATGTTTTGACTTTTTCGATCCGGATTATGGTTTGACCCGTGCACGGCCCGGCGCAATATTTTCGATACACTAACCCTTTTCGATAACATTATCTTCGTACAAATTATTTTATAAAAGCCCGGTTTTGATAATTATCCGAAATAGGATAATGTTTATCCAAAATAGGATAGTGCTTATCCAAAACAGGATAGTGCTTATCCAAAACAGGATAGTGTTTATCCAAAAAGGATAATGTTTATCCAAAATGAACGTATTTATCGATCCAACACGATCCAGAACGTACTAATATTCCGTAATTATAAATAGCCCTTTATTATTTCATTTTCACACGTAAAATCATAATCAGACAGTGAAAATAACTGAAAATAAGAGAAAACCCTATTATAATACCGTATTCTTGAAAATCAATCGCACAAACGAAGGCGTTATCGAACTCGGATTCGGGCGTGCAATATATCAAAATGAAGCTCTCGAAATTCTCTTTCTGAACCCACCATCTGTTTTTGTGCAAGAATCAAGAGGAAGCGAGATGTAGAAAAGGAAAGCAAGTGGTTAGTGAGTGGGAAAAATTGACAAGTGTTAGTGAAGTGAAAGCGAATTGATAAGGCAAGTGTCCCTGAACTTTCTTGTAGTATACTTGCGAATACTTTTGAAATCTTTTCATTATGTTTCAATTATTCCCAGTAATTCCTATCCTACATTGCAAGTACTTTTAAGTACTTAACCCTAAACCCTGATTCTTATTGATCTTAAGCCTAGAGCCTGATTTCTTGGAAACCATTGATTATTGAATTCTTGGATACGAACCACACATATTCGATACTACTCCACAAATACATATCTACCACATACTGATCCTTGATATGAGATTCCTTAACAAACGAACCTTTAAGCCTTGTATAACATAATACCATTCCTTGTAACCTTTGCACCCTTGGTCTTCTACACTCTGATTCTTTCCCTAAATTGAAAGTCAATCTTCTTCTTTACCTTGTTATACCTTCCTGGTGTTATGAATCACCTTATGTTTCGAGATAAATGTTGTTTATGATTCAGTTTATTGAATTATATTATTTATCATGTTATTATTATAGAATTGGATTGTTTTTAAATATGGACCAGATTCGTGGTCAGACCAGATTCGTGGTCATATTAGGCCAATATATGCCTTGGATCCAGTATATAGAGCAAAGCCCAGAGCCTTGCTCGGGGTTAGTGCGTGACTAATCAGCAGCCTAACCTTGGTTTTTAAAATAAAAGTGAATATCCAATTATAATCATTGTCTATCAGGAAACTTGATTCCCTATATCATTTCAATTGATTATTATGTAATATCAGTGTAGTCATTGTGACTTGCTGAGCTAGTTAGCTCACTCTTGTAAATCTGTTGATGTTCTTTTCCAGTTAAGAAGGAAACTAGTAATGGAGAGGATCCCCAATCGAGTGTGCCAGCTAGGTTTGTAGGTTGAAGTAGAATAAGCTAGCGGAGGTTGTGTGGCTTAGTGTGTGCTAATAGTTTGTAATACAGTTTGACTTCAGATGTAAGATAAATAAATTTGGGATTTGGTACGATTATAATAAATAAGATTGTGGCTTGTGGCCATACTTTAAACTATTACGATCCTTGATTTTGGTAAGTAGGGTCATTGCATATATTATTATATTAATAAACAGGTTTAAATATGGTGTGTGTGTGTATGTGTGTGTGTTGTGGACCCCAAACTTCTGACTCGGGTTTGGAGGGCGTCACAGCTGCTAAGTTGAATTCAAAGTCAGATTTCAAAAAGCTTGATATTGAAGTAGCTAAAAAGGTATTAGAGGATAAATGGAAGAAGATTGATGAAGAAATTCAGAAGAAATTTTGTCAGATAAAGAAACCAGACAAGATCTTTCATCACTACTCTCAAGTCAAGCAAATTTCTGTGAATGAAATGAGTCTGAGTTATTTGGAAAAGGGCCAAACTTTATGCATCAAGTCTCCAAAAGTCAACCTGGTTTTGAAGCCTAAAAGGAATTATCCAAAGTCATCAGACAAGAATCCCTTGGATCTCATGTTTGAGACTCCAAAACCAGATGAAAAGAAGCTGTTGGCAAGGTCCATTGCATTCTTCAAAGATCCAACTGATTCAGTACAAAAGAAAAGAATTGCCAAAATCTACAGGAATGGGAAAGAGATCAGTGTGGTGGCTGGACACCCTCAGTTTGCAGCAGCTAAAAAGGAGGAAAAAGAAAGAATCAAGCAAGAAAAGAGGCAAGCTGCTTTAGATGCTAAGAAGCTCAAACATAAGAAAGAGCAAGCTGCTATAGTAGCCAAGCTTCAAGCTGTGAATGCTGCAACTGAAATCTCTGAAAAGCAACCTGTAGTAGCTGAAGATCGGGATGAGAAAATGCACAAGGAACCTCAACAGAAAAGGAAGTTCAGATACAAGCTCCATTACAAAAGAAAATTGGACTTCAGTGATGAGGAAATGGAAGATTACATTCCCAAATAGTCTACAACTTCAACTTAAACATCCAAGCCCTCAGTGGTACATGAGGAATTTAAGGTGGATCCAGTAAAGAATTTTTATGGTGAGCCTATAGTTCTCAAGAATGAGCCAATAGACTGGGAAAGTTTGCCTATACCTGAGCTTAATTTACCAATTTTCAACAAAGCAAAGAAGACAAAGATAAGAGCAATCAAGAAGATCAAGCTTGTGACTATCAGAACCAAAACCTTAGCCAAAGCTCAACCAACTGTCAACAAGGGAGATCTTCTATATATCTATGACATCAAGGAATTTTCATATATAAATCTCTACTTGGATGAATTGGAAGAAGTAAGAGGGATTGATGCTCACAGACATCTCCCTGAAAGACTCGTATTCAAATACAAAGATGGTAGAGAGATCATATGGCCCCTTCACAAAATTCTCCAAGAAAGTTCTAATGTTTTGATAAAGATCTTCTCATCCTTTAAGAAGAATTTTGGATTCAATGTGATAGCCAAGAAATTGGTTCTAAAGAAGATAAAAGAACTGAGGAGCAGAAAAGCCTCAAATATACTTCCAAGAACTCTAACAATTCCCTTCACAGGAAGTACAGTGCACTTGAGGCCTTACTAGCTGATGGAATTCATGGATGACAAAGGTGTGAGAAAATTCTTCAGATTGGATGACCAATTGAGCATCTCAAGCAATGAGACTCTACTGGAAATGCAAGAAAAGATAGATATGTCAAATGCTGAAAAATTTGAATTGCACGGGCATCTCCAAAATTAAATAGAAGAAAACTACTGGAAACTTGGGAAGATATCAAGACCATAAAGGAAATAGAAAACATCTGCTCAGACTAGAGGAGCACCTTGATAATGATTGTGAGAACTCTTTGTACAGTTTACTTTGTCCAATTTTCAATAAATTGTAGCACTTACTAGTTTTATCTACTATTATTCAATCTGTACATTTAGGGTGTTTTGTTATCATCAAGTTTCTCTTAATTTATGGCTACAATTCCAGTAGACATAAATTGGGGGATATTGTTAGGAATATGTTATGAACTTGATAATAAGTTAAATAAAACACCTTAGTAGATTTAACTTAGTGTTTTTGTAGCTCTTGACGGATGTTTTAATATAGTCCCGACGGATGACAACTGAACATCCTTCGAGAGTGTACCTTATGTAACAATAAGTATTGCAGCACATTTCTGCAAACAACAATGTTTAGTCTAATAGATTCTGTAGGATTCTTTAAGTCATGTTGACTACTAGATTGATATACATAATAGGTTGGCTAATTGTAAATATGAGATGTCTTGTAATTCTGTATAAGTGAAATGGAGTCAAGTGATAGAAAGGCTTCTAACAGATGATCTACAAGACTACCGACATATAATCAACAAGGTTCCCGATGGATGATTAACATAGTCCCGACGGATGATCATAATTCAAAAAGAGTAGTTGACAGTGATAACACAGTCACATGCGTCAGGTGTTTGCAAATGGAATGTGGTAGCCTAATTACAGGTTTTAGAGAACAAAAAAGCATTACCATTTCCATGCAATTATGAAGATATTCAAAGATGCTGGAATAGAGTAGTGAAACAGCATGGAGTTAGACTAGATATAGTTTGTCTTATTATCTTGTCTTACTATCATGTAACTTGGTAATATATAAACCAAGTATAGCAAGTAGAACTAATAACTGAGTAAGCATAATTTTCAGAGAGATAGATAAAGCTGTATCTGTTAAGAATTTCTCTATAAGTTTGTAAGTTCTCTTGTAAGAAGTTGTGTGCTATTCAAGCAGAGTTCTTATACTAATATATATATCTCTGGTGGATAAGTTCAAATCCACCAAAAAGTTTTAAAGCTTTGTGTTTTATTACTTTGTGTTTTGATTTTAATTCAAGTTTCATTCCGCACTTCTTACAAAATCAAACACTGCTATATATATTTATGTTAAGTAAGAACAGTCTTAAAATTTAAAAAGGAGCCAGGATTACATTCAACCCCCCTTCTGTAATTCTTGTTGCATTGCTTGGGAATAACAACTACTTTAAAAGATTATAGAGATTAAAGTGTTTTTGTTGAAAATTTTGCAGGTGCACAGAGTATTAAAGATACAACTGCTGAACAACAGTCTGTAGACCCTTGGATAAACTCAGATATACCAAGTGCTGATATTCTCCTTGCAAGTCTAAGTACTGATACTTTCCTGCAGTCCACTCACATATCTACGTCATCCACTGCAATAATCCTTGTTCTTCTTGAAGGAAAGTCCACTCAATCTATTCTTCCATCATTCATTATTCTCCCCATTCCTGCTGTTGATGTAGATGTAGAACAGTCTATTCAAGCTGAACCCATCATTACAGAATCACCACAGTATTCAACTGGTACTGAGGTCCTGGAAATAAATACTGAAGTTCCACCTTATATGGCCACCATTCCTAAAGATGTAGTGTTAAATACTGAGGATATGGCAGTTTCTGAAGCAGTTGATTTTCACATAGCTCTAATTCCTGATGAATTACTAAATACTGAAGCTGGTGATGAAGTAGCTCAATTCTTACAGGAGGCAGTTGCTGATACAGAATATGTGCATGAAAGTGAGTCTAATGATGTAGAAGATATCAATGCAGATTTAAATCCTGATGAGGATGAACTTTTCTTTCCTGAAGACATGCCTAGACATGAAAAGCGAAGGAGATTAGCCAAGCTTGATGCAAAGAACAGTAGAAAGTTTTCTGATGTAGAATGGAATTCTAACTGGAAGGATGCTTCTTATCATATCTCTGTTGCAAATGTTTCTCAAAATTTGGAGAGAGTAGAGCAGAGTATTGCAAATCCTGATATTCTGACACATCTTAAGGCTTCTACACTATTGGTCAAAGCAGTTATGCATACTCAATCTCTGGCTTAAAATCAAATTTATAAACTCAAGGAATCCTTTCTTGAAACCAAGCTGACCACAACCAAAGAGATCCAAAAGTAGTTAGCACCTATCGTTGCTAGACAGGACAAAATGGAAGCCAACCAAGTTAAGATGGAAGCAACTGAAGCTAAGATGTCTATTCAATTGGATGAGGTACATCAATCCATGGAGCTAATTGTTTTCCTCCTACTTGGTGGGGATGCCAAAAAGGGGGAGAAAGTGTTAAAATCCAAATGCAAACAGCTCCAGCTGAAAGATGTTGATGATCAGGATGGTTCTATTGGAGGTGGTCATGGTAGTAGACAGGAGCTTGTTTTGAAAAAAAAGGTGGAGATCTGATTGGTTCTAGTGGTACATCTAAAACTACTAGTCAATCTAGACAAGGTGGAGAAAGGAGGAGATCATGAAGGCAAGTCTCTAAGACTGTGCAAAGTAAAGAACTGACTGTGACTAAATCTCAAACTCTGAAAGTCACAAATGCTGATAAAGACCAAGGCATTCTGGAGATAGAAGCTGGTGCTAAAGCAAATCAGTATTTACAAATACTGAAAGTAAAAGGGAAGAAGACAAGTATATTCTACAAGGATCCAAAGATTCAAGCTTTGGATTCTGAGGTAGGTAGAAGATTATTTGAAAGAGAAAATCCTAGATTTGACATGGAACATCTTAGACTTTTGGAAGAAGAGTACAAATCTTTGAAATCAACAAATACTGATGATGTCTTACCTTATGAAGATATTCCTGGTAACATACCTACAAAAGGTGTGGTGATTAAGGAGGTTAGTAAAATTGATGTTGAGGGGCCTTTAAGGTCTCATGCAATTTTAAATGCTAACAGGAGTTATAAGGGGAAGGAGAAGATTGGTGAGAAATCAAAGTCTAAAGCTAAATCCAAAAAGAAATCAGCATCTAAAGTTTCAAAATCACAAATACTGATAGATCCAATCTATTCAGTAGTTATAGCTCATGATGATGCTGATGATCAGAAGATTCAAGTAGAAGAAGCCAACCAGTTTCACAAGAAAAGAGAGATGATTCATGGAGCTGATTGGGCTAAAAAATTAAAGAAAGTAACAACCTATGACAATGCTCAGGTTGTAGAAGAAATAAATGCTAAAGCTCAACCAATTACAAACTCTAATACTACTCAAGTTATTGACAGTTCAAGTAAAACTCAAGCAAAAGTCACAAATCCTGATTCAAAGAATTTAAACTCTGATATGCCAGAGTTGACCTTAGAAGAAAAGAAGAAGCTATTATGGAAAAGGAAGACACCTGCACCAGTAAGGGATTCTTCTGAGACTATAAACAAGATCTACATTGGAAATTCTTAGTCTAGAAGAGCTGGTAGAAGAAGTGGCTTGGGACTTCCAAATGCTGATAACTTTGTTACTGATGCTTTGATTCTAAGAAAGCCTGAAAATCTGACAGAAATTGGTGATAACACAAAGCTTGGAGGGTTGCATAAAATTAAATCAGTTCAGATTGTAAATGATCTAGTTGGTGAAAATTTGATTTATTATCTGGAGTCTGGAAGAAGGTTGAGGCTCCCTCAAGAGCATTTGAAGAACAAACCATGGCAGGAGTTAGAATCT
This sequence comes from Apium graveolens, assembly GCF_009905375.1. NCBI lineage: Eukaryota > Viridiplantae > Streptophyta > Magnoliopsida > Apiales > Apiaceae > Apium > Apium graveolens. The sequence goes on from NC_133657.1 coordinate 64,154,002, forward strand.
GTCACTACACTACTTAAGGTAACCAACTCCACTAAAGCTAGGTGGTCTGAATTTTTGAAAAACTTAGTACATATGAAGCAAAGAGGAATGACATACAAGTCAAATTACATTCCAAACTACATTCATGAATCTGGACATACAGTTGATATGCCTACTGGAGGAGCCAATGTGGTTAAATCTCTAGAAAGAGAAGTTCTTACTTTTAATCCTGATGGAAAGAAGATTGGATTTCTAGAATTGGATGATTTGGCACTTGGAGAATCAAATCTACATGACCTCAGAGCTTTTGTTTATCAGAATGATGAATCTACAGAAGAGCTCAAGAATATCAAGCAAAGAATGGAAATGTATATTAATGTTCTTGAAGGTTAACTACTTAAGAAATTCCTTGATGAAGCTATTGACGGTACTGAAGTTCGAGACTGAAGATAAAGTTGGGAAGCACTACCTGTAAGAAAGATTATTTATTTGAATTTCTGCAATCTATATAGCTTTGACATCATCAATTTAGAACTTTTCCATATTTTATAATGCACAAGTTGGGGGAGATTGTTAGAAAAAATTGATGATAACAGCTTATAAACTATCAGAGTCTATTATTAGCATTTGATATCAGAGTTTAGCAGAAGGTGACGTCATCAACATATATCATCAGCATTTGCTGATCAGTAATTAATATCAGTATTTAGTCACTTCAGCTGAAAGTCAGGAGATACCAAAAAAGGAAAGGGTTTGCAGAATTCAAGTCGATGAAGGACTTTACTTATAGTAGAAATCAAATTAAGGTTATGTTTTATGATTCCTTATTGTAATAGAATAGGATTCCTTATTTGATTCTGTAGTTGTGCAGTATATAAGCACTGATTAGGTTAAAACTTTATGTGTCACGTATTGATATATCTTTTGTGTAACCTAGCAGCTCTCAAGGATATCTGTTCATCCTTTGAGAGATTAGTTTGTAATCAGTTTTTATCATTCAATACACAACTATTTATCCTGTTGAGTGTTTGAATCGATTTATCTGCATAAACTGTATTCACCCCCCTACAGTTGTGTTAATACCTAACAATATTATCTATATGTATTATTTTACCGGCCATTTTTTAACTACAATTCTTAAATCCATTTTAACTCAGTAATCATATTTCTCATATGACTCAATAGTATATTTTAATAAAAAAAATAATTTTTTTAAAATCATATAATTATTATAATCTTTTTATTATAATCATAACACAAATATCGTACCTATAAGAGAAAGTCCTTTTTTAAATGGTCCCAAATTTTATATCTCCTTATTTTTGTTCAACCCATATTTTGGTTTCACTCCAATCATCCTATTTCTGATACAATTCTATATTATTTTATTTTAATAAAATATAAATAAATTATTGAAACCGTATTGTAATTATTCCAATTTTTATTTAAGCCCGATAAGCCTATTTCCGATATGACTCTATATAACTTTATAGTATTTTTTAATGAAATAATAAAATTATTTAAATTATATTATTATAATCATTTTTATTATAATCCTAATGCAAATAATGTATTTTAACATGTATATTTTAATTTTTTTTTACTTTTCTTAAAATAATTATAAATGAAAATAAAATTAACAATAACTGTAATTCCCAATTTGTTCTTACCTTTATTTCACCTCTAGATTCATATACTTTGTACAGTTTTAAATTAATTTTCAATAAATTATTCTATTTATTAGAATTAATTTATAATTGTAATTTTTTAATAATAAATCATTTCATAATAAATAATATATTTAGATTATAATGGTGATGTATAATAAGAAAATGCACGGACTACCCCACTTTTAAAACTGGATACCCAAAAATGCATATTAGCGTGGATAGTGGTTAAAATACCGATCAACTTATCCGTACTACTATTTTTTTAAACTATACACATGTTTCTTATGCGTGATCACTGCAATTAAAATTTTGAGTTTGATGAATATGAATGTTCAACATGCGTATCATATATTATAAAAAATATAAAAAACATGCATGTTCGACATGTTTATGTCTAGATATATTCAAAACATACATCTTCGTGATGTATTACCCACATTCATATTTAATGGGTATCTTGGGCAATCCTTCTCACCACTGGATAATTTAGGTTCGGTTTTTTGAGTATAAATTAGAAATTTTGATGTAGCACCCATATAATTATGATTTTTAAAAATTATTTAAATAAATTAACTCGGCCCGCGCGTGCTTCGCACCTGTTATCAACTAGTAATAATAAAATAGTAAAGAACACAACAATTTGATGATGCGGAAAATTTTTGAATAGGTAAAAATCGTAGGTGGGTTTGTGTACCCAACCTAAGAGAATTTTCACAGAGATCTTGATTGAGTTTATAATATGAATTACATGAGAATAAAGAATACATATCAGATCATTTTTACTAAAACCATGGTTTCGAGTAGTAGTAGTATTTGTACGTGTGCTATGTTATGAATTGTGTTTTTTAGCACATGTATGTAGGACATATATCTCCAACATTCTTATTCAAATTGTCTACCTCATTCCTCTTTTTTTTCGATCTATCAGCTAACTTCCGCATTGACGTTGCTACAATGGTGGGCACATTGGTGTGCCTTATCCCCTATAAACTAGGGTTGTTGAGGACTAGGTTATTGTACTTATCCATTGTAATAAAATTGATCACCTTGTGATGTGGTGGAAGCGGTTGTTGCCTCATTGGTGTCCTGTCATTCCTGTTTGGCGATCTATCCCTCCTGACGTGTACAGACTTGTACCTCGACATGAACTCAGACAGGTAACCCTTCTTGACCAAGAACTGAAGTTCCATTTGTAAAGGCAAACAATTATAGGCCTTATGGCCATAATCTCCATGATAGTCGCACCATAATTTGGAGTCTGGGTTAGCCTTGGGATTACTACTCTTCATGGGTCATTTGACAACATCTCCCAACTTTGTAAATTCTCTCATCACGACTGACAGGGTGATCGTAAATCCATAGTTATCATACTTACACTAGTACAAAATAGCTTTTTAGTGTCACACTTTGAGCGTCGGTTATACTGGAAACCGTTGCTTATTATGCTTTTAGGTGCCGGTTGTATGTTAGTCCGACACTTATTGCCAATCAATGTGGTTTAAAGGCATCAGTTGTATAATTAACCGACGTCATAAACTCTAAGCCAACCCACATTACTGACAAACGGTGGATAATCATATTTCTTAGATGTACTAAATACAACTTCATGAATGAGCAAAATGAAGGTTGGAATCCCAAATGGACTCATTAAAAGCAGCAATAGTGGTTTCCTCAATCACATTATCCTTAACTGAAGGAAGAAGCAGAAGCAATAAATTACCTTGATTTATCGAGCTCTTGAAGATCCTTCTTTCAAGATCTCGGAAACCGACTCCTAAAAATGCTTTATAGCGTTAGTTAAACAGAAACTGACTCCAAAAATTGATTTATAGCGTCAGCCTTAATAATGCCGACCCTGTAGATGTCGTTTAAGGTGTCGGCTTGTTGTTCAAGACACACCTATACAATAACAACACTAAGTCACATTGACAACCCTAAGATTTAGTTGTTTGATAATCAATTATGTATTTTGTATTGTATTACTTGAGTTTGTAAAAAGGTTAGAAGATAAGACTGGAGTATTTTTCTATAAACAAATTCAAGCGAAGGAATAAACTCTGGAAGAAGATCAAGTCATGATCATGCCTCAGAGAAAAGTGTAGAAGCTTGGAATTGAATAAGTTTATTTTAGGAAAAATGTTCTAAGTCAAGATATCGACAAGTCACAGATCAAGTTATATCGAGAAGTCATTCGAGAACTCCCGAATGACTTATCGAGAAGTCCAAAATGGCTTATAGAGAAGTCTCAGAGATATCGACAAGTCAAATGAAGATGTGAAGATTGGAGATATCGACAAGTCATTTCTGCATGTAGAGAAATTAGAGATATCGACAAGTCAAATGAAGATGTGAAGATTGGAGATATCGACAGGTCAAATTCTCATTAGAGATCTCAGAGATATTGACAAGTCAAAATGTATATAGAGGCCTCAGAGATATCGAGAAGTCATTTATACATGTAGATATGTAGAGACCTCGACAAGTCAAGTACACTTATAGAGAACTCAGAGACATCGATAAGTCAAATACACTTATAGAGAACTCAGAGATCTCGATAAGTCATTATACTTATCGAGATGTCACTTCTCTAAAGAACAAACGGGAGATCTCAATATGCCTCTCAAATACAGAATGCAGACAAGTTAAACATTCAAGATTATCAATCAACAAATGATCTATTCACTAAATTGGAAAGTCTATAAAGTAGCTGGAAGAATACAAGATCACGGGCCAAGATTAATTGACAAAGGATAGTCACAAACTTGCAAGATTGTGCAAAGATTTACTAAGCCAGAAATAGAAAAATTTAGTGATTTCTTAGAAAAAGGTTTAGTACATTCTATTGCATGTTATATAAACCCGTGTTTACTAATCTATAAAGTAAATACTGGTCCTTTGTATTTAGTTATAGAAAAACAGATCTAAATTTTCTTATATTCTCTCAAGAAAGAAGCTGAGTTCTTATATTTTTAAGAATCCATAATTTGTAGCAAGATAAACTTAATTAATACAAATAAAGAGAGTTTTGAAATATTTTTCTTGTTACGACCGGCATTTTATGTAATATTATTTGTGAATTTGGTATAATATTAAGTCAAATGAAAATATATTCAATGATTGTACGTTTGTGTGAGTGAAAATTTCTGCATTATAAATTTGCTTTGGGTAGTATATGATTTTTCAAAGCAAGAGTTTATTTAATTTCTTTATTTTTGATTTATAAGGAATATTCTAAGCTTTGGAAAAATCTTCTTTTAAAAGGCATTTTGTTCACAAATTTTGAAAATGATTTTATAAAGTCTCTAAAAATACAAGTTAATTTATGGTATAAATTTTATAATTTTTGAACTTGTATTTTATTTTATAAAAATAAATCATTATAAATTTTAGTTGTCATATTTATCAAATTATATGAATAACCTTGCATGCAAACTCTCTTCTATTTAATCAAAGGGCAAAGAAGACATTCTCAACCCCACTAACTCATATTTTGCTAACCAATTTACCCCTTTACCCTTGCATGCAAATCTACCTAACTATATTGGAGGGTTACTCTTGTAAAATCTCAAACCCACTCACATTATAGTCAAATCAATGCATAAAAACAAGTCCAAGAAGTGATCATCACCTCACTTCACCCCACCACTTCACTCTCTTCTCCCTCCCTCCTCCCTCACCTCTCGGTTTTTCCCCTCCCCTCTCGGCAACCACCAAAATCGAGCCCCATCCCCTTCTTTCTTCAACTCTCACTCAAACAATCATCTTATATCCAAGTAATTTTAATCCCTATATGTTATTCTTATATATATTTCAAAAGTTTAGAGTGAAAAACCTATGTTTTGACCTTGCATGGTGATGTTTTTGTTAAACTCAAAGTGAACCTCCTTGATTCTTGTGAATCTAAGGCTTTCACCATGAGATATAGTATCATAGGGTCAAGAATGGCTAGACATAAGAGTGTTACACTTATGAAATGTTGTTCTTACCCTAATCCATTCGGCCATAACTTGATAGGAGCCGAATGGATGGTGTTTTGTTGCCTTGTTACATTTTTGTGTATTTTGTGATGATAACGTGAATTTTATAGTAAAAGCTTGATAAAACCCTTTTGCATGCTAGTTGATCATTTAGTTGTAATCCATGTTAGGCTTGCATGTTGAATTATGATAAAAATTTATTTGGAAATCATGTTGCTTTGGCTTGAAAGATCCGAAAGCATGCATGCATGTAAATCACTTTTGATTTTTTTTGGAAGTTTTGATCATTTAGATTCATGTTGTTAGTGAGCCTTAATTTCAGTAGGAATAATGTATTAATATTGATTTATACTTCTTATTGCATGGTAATAATTCGTGGTTATCTATTATAAAAAAAAATATATATCTTGTTGCTTCAAGAGCATAAAGGTTTGTGATTTGTAAAGAGTAGTCTCTTTTGTTTTGCCATAGTTGCACCTTAGGTAAGGATGATCTCACCAAGGTTATTTTGAGAAAAAGGGAGTTAGTTCAGTAGAATACCATGTATAAGTCTTTGTTTAAGTTTTGAGTTGTTGTTAGATAGGTTTGTCAAGTCAAAGCCTTGGAAAAATGAGAGTTATAGTTTCTGCAGAAAAATCAGTTTAGTACCCTGAGGTTTAGAGTGAGTTTTGACCATGTCATTGATGTGCACTTTGAGGCCCAAGCTACCAGAAGTTAGTATGGGGAGTATATAATAGGTTTTAGGAGTTGGTTGGAGGTTTGCATGTCATTTGGTTAGGTGCACAAGTAGAATAACAAAATCTGTCCAGCAGGGGACAGTTTTGTTGCAACTTAGAAATAGGGAGATTTGGCCATGTCATGGGTAGGCCCTCATTAGGCCCAATTGGGCCTTAGTTAGAGGGTATGTCAGAGAAGTTTTTCCAACCATAGTTCATAGGATATGAGCTAGAACCATGTGTCACAAGTTAATTCAAGTCAGTGCATTTTCTGCCCAGAAAAACAGGGGAACCTTGGACTTTTAGCTTAGGCCCAAGAAGGCCCAAGCCAGGCCTTTGAGCCACATCAACCTTGTGAGATTCCCTTAGGTCAGGAGAGTCTTGTGTAAAAATTTTGAAGAAAAACTTGTAGTTTAAGAGTGTCTAATGCACTCAAGAAACCTTAGTTACCATTCTGAAATTTGCACCAGTGAGCACTTTCACTTACCACATAGCTTTAGAACACTTAGAAGTGAGTATTAGGTCGACCACCATAGTTGTAAGATAGTATAAGGTCAGTAGAGCAAAAGGCACAAGTGAGGGTCAATAGGTTTTGGATAATTTAGGAAAGGCACATTGAGTTAGGAAGCCCAAATTTGAAGACTTTGTTTAGTTAGCGACCAAGTGACTTAAGTGGTGAGTCGAGATCATCCAAGCCTAGTGTGGCATTATGGTGTATATGATGTTATTTGGTATTAATATACGATATGTGATTATGTGGCTACGTGTGTACATTTGAAAATATAATGGTGGATATGAATTAAGTGCGTATAGGCCTAAGTGCCATCCATGTTTAATTTTGGGTTGTAAATAGGTTAAGATGGTAAGAATATATTATAATGAGGATTATTATTATTTATGTAGGATCTCGAGACGAGGGAAAACTTGCCATAAAAGTCGAGTGAAGCTCCAGTTGCTGCTCCTACCAGTCAGACCAGACCAGTCTATCTCAAGGCAAGTGATTCAACTTGACCTTCGTATTTACAGTAAACAGTTCATATATATATCGATGCAATTATCCTGAGTCATTTTGATATATTTAAATCAAGCGTATCTTTTGTTTATCTTTGAGTTACATAGAGATGCCATGAACCCTCGAGTACGTATTGCAAGTAGTTCAAAAGTCTTTCATAATAGTTTAATGCCATGATAAAATAGAGATTTGTTATAATACTTTATTGATCCTTTTGATTATCATGCTATTGATCCCTAAGAAATCTTGATATTGCACCCTGATGCTTTGATTCAACTCTTGAAATAACCTCGATAGAAACTTTATCTTGATACCTAAAAGCCAATCATTTCTTAAATTCATTCATGATTGTTTGATAACCCTATCCTTACCCTAAAGCTTGATACCCTGTTATATCTTGAGCTGATGATCACTTTCTTTATATTTTAACACCTCTATCCTATTGGAACCAGTGATGCTTATCTTCTTGATGTTCTAATACCTATACCTTGTCTACAACCATTGCTTTAAGCCTAGTTTGGCATTACTCTTTCATATTATCCAATAGCCTTGCTCAATTTCCTTGTCAAAGTTCTTGTTTATGGAAACCTCTCAATTACCCTAATATAGTAAAGTCTAGTGGATCATGGCCCTGAGATTTAGTGTCATATTTCCAGTATTTCAAGTTGATCTATAATCCCTTGATAAAAATGATTACAGTCGAAAGAGACTTTGTCATAAATCGGCATCAGTTTTTAAAATAATTAAAATGTGGATTTTTCAGTCCCAAAGGGGGATAAATGTTTTCTTTGAATGGTGGATCTGGACTGAGACGCGAGTCCTTTCCACACTTATATTAGGCTTAAAAGTTGCCTAGGGATTCCCAATAATGTTTTAGAACCCAGCGAGGTTCGGGATTACTTCGCGGCTGATCACCGGCTGTAATCCGTAGCGTCATAAAATGATTTTGATTAAGAATGATTTTAAAATTGTTTTGATGCAAGCAAAATGATGCCAACTCACATAAGTTTTATCTCTCGTTATCATTGATTATGTCTTTCCATTGTCATTCCTAAAGGTATATCTCGATTTATGTTTTGCGTTGTACTGTTAGCACTTGTTGAGCTTTTGGCTCACTTCTTGCTTTACCCTGATATTACAGCTAGCAGCTATGGTTAGATTCAAGCAGACTGCCCGTAAGACCTGTGATGCTGATGCTTATGTTCGAGCTCAGGTAGAATAAGTAATAATAGTTGTGAGGATTCGGTATTTGTAATCAGATGTAATAGCTGGTAGTGATGGGCTGTTCCAAACCCTAAACTGTAAGATCTTGGATTGGTTGTGTATCCTTCATTAAAATGATGTAATAGCTATATTTATTTCGCTATTTAAGTTGGGGGTGTGACAGGTTTCGGTATCAGAGCTACGGTTTAGAGTCCCTGGACAGCCCAAATAGGTTATAGGATTTGTGTGTAGGTTATAGATATTATGCGAGAGAGTAGGTTAAGAAAATTATTATTAATACTCCTCTTATTGGTTGTCAGCAAAGGGCGCATTCCTCGTCATCCTCTGGGTCGGACGACACTATTGCTTTCTCCGTGTATGCTGAGTTGAGGCGCGAGTTCGACATGCTTCAGGGCAAGTACGACCGAATGATAGACCGACTGAAGAACGTGTATCCGGACAGCCGAAACTACGAAGGGAAGCCCAAGGAGCAGATGATTGCGAGACTTGAGACCTTGGTTCAGTACGTCAACACTAAGCTTGAGGAGATGCCAGCACACCGGGACCGTACCAGCCAGTATGTCATTCAGATGGTGGCGGATGAGCTCCAGAGCATTGTGAAGACGCTTCGAGAGGAAAAGACTACCAAGCCCCGTTCAGATGGAGTGGAGCCTTAGTTCTTTCCATTTACCTTTCATGTTGTTGTACTATCAGACTCTATGGAATCCCCAGTTGTTTCCGTCTTTCCTTTAAATAAGCCTGTTATTCCTAGAATCAGACTATGTCCCAATCCTATGTACTGTGACCTTTAAAAATTTCAATAATTATGTGCTATTGTTCCATTTGCTCTCAACTGTTATTTTATGTTTTTATCATCATATCTGCTTAATTTGGAAACTTGACCCCATATGTCAATGAGAATGCCATGCGATACCCTCGAATCATTTTATCATTCATATCTGTTATGACACAACTCTTATTTCAGGATCATGCCTCCCAAAAAGAAGAACCCAACAACCACCTTCACCACAGACCCAAACATTCTTCGACTACTGGAAACCTTGCAACAGCAAACCAATGCTATAGCTTAACAATAACTAACTCTTCAACAACGAATTGAAAACCAAGATAACCGTGAGCCACACCAACCACCTGAACCACCAGTACCACCTAGACAAATTGTCACTTTCAAAGCTTTTCAGAATGTGAATCCACCTGTATTTCATGATACCACTGATCCAGTGATAGCAAACACGTGGATCAAGGAGATGGAAAGGGCTTTTGAGTTGGTACAGTTAGGAGACGATCAGAAGACGCCGTATGCCACTTACTTCTTGAAGGGAGAAGTCATCTATTGGTGGGAATCAGTAAAAGCTATGGAAGTCACTCAGCAGGTTTCTTGGGAGAGATTTAAGAAGTTATTTCTGGACAAGTATTACCCTAAGTACATGCAGAATCAGATGGAGCTAAAATTTCTTGAGTTAAAGCAAGGGAACATGACTGTACTGGAATATGAGAAGAAGTTCACTGAGTTGTCAAGGTTTGTGACAAAGTATACTAGCACTGAGGAAGAAAAAACAAAGAAATTTCAGCAAGGATTGGAGCCTTGGATCAGAGATAGGGTGGCTATGTTTGAGCTTGAAACTTATGCGGGAGTAGTACAGAAAGCTGCTCTGATTGAGAATAATGGGATGCAGTCAAGGAAAGAGAGGGATAACAAGAAGAGGAAGGTTCCATTTTATGGAGAAATGTCTGAAGCTGGAAGTTCGCAAGATCGGAATATAAAGAGGATTGGTTTCCAGAAGGGCGGAAATTTTCAAAGGAAGGGAAATTTGGGCAAAAGGCAAGAATAAAAAGGGAACAATCAGGCAAGCCAAGGGCAAGTTGGAGAAAACAGGTTCTAGAGGCCAGAATGCAAGCACTGTGGAAGAAGGCACCCCGGAGTATGCAATAAGCTGAGTATGACCTGTTATAGGTGCAATCAGAAGGGACATTTGGCAAACGAGTGCAAGATGCCGAAGCCAGGAGTTACGTGTTACAAGTGTGGGAAGACTGGACACATGGCTAGGGAGTGTAAGGCAACAGGACCAGTCAGAGCTCTGATGAACGTGGCAAGTACCAGTGCAAGCGTGCCAGCTGAGGTATTGGCATTACCTCCACCACCCGCACCAACCCCGCAAGCAACATCAAGGACATTTGATCTAAAGATGAAAGATGCTGTTCAGAATTCTGAGGTGATAGCAGGTACACTTTTATTCAATAATGTCAAAGCTAAGGTATTGATTGATTCGGGAGCAACAAGATCTTTCATATCAGAATCTTTTATTGATAAGCTCCAATGTGATAAAACGGTTATGAGTGAGGTAGTAAATGTGGTAATTGCGAACCAAGAGAAGATTCCTGTGAATCAATTTTGTCCAAAATGTGAGATTGATATTTCGGGATATAAGTTCTCAGCCGACTTGATACTCTTCAAGCTGGGAGAGTTTGATATAATTTTAGGAATGGATTGGTTAGGAGAGAATAGCGCTCAGATAAATTGTAAGACCAAGAGAGTGTTTTTAAAGACGAAGAGTGGAGAGAAGGTAGTATTTAAGGGGCAGAGGCAAGAGCAACTATTTCTTACAATTATTCAGGCTAAGAAGTTACTTAGAAAAGGTTGTGAGTCGTTCCTAGCATATGTAGTGGATGCAGAGAGAGGCAGCCCCAGCATGGAAGATATTCCTGTAGTTAATGAGTTCCCCGATGTGTTTCCCGACGAACTACCAGGCTTACCACCAGATCGACAAATTGAGTTCGAGATCAACCTTGCTCCAGGCACGGAACCAGTTTCAAAGGCTCCGTATAGAATGGCACCAGCAGAAATGAAAGAGTTGGCGAGCCAGCTACAAGAATTATTGGATAAGGGAGTGATACGACCAAGTACGTCGCCATGGGGAGCACCTGTTCTCTTTGTGAAGAAGAAAGATGGGAGTATGCGTCTATGCATAGATTACCGGGAGTTGAATAAAGTAACGATCAAGAACCGCTACCCGCTACCAAGGATAGATGACCTTTTTGATCAGTTAAAGGGAGCAAAATGCTTTTCGAAGATTGATTTGAGATCAGGATACCATCAATTAAAGATCAAGGAAGAAGATATTCCCAAGACCGCATTTAGGACCAGATATGGGCATTATGAATTCCTAGTAATGCCGTTTGGATTGACCAACGCTCCGGCCGCATTTATGGATCTGATGAATCGAGTATTTAAGAAGTATTTGGATAAATTTGTCGTGGTATTTATTGATGACATCCTTATTTATTCTAAGTCGGAAGAAGAACATAAGCAGCACCTCTGGATAGCATTGGAGATACTCCGACAAGAGAAGTTGTATGCCAAGTTTACCAAATGTGAGTTTTGGTTAAAGGAAGTTCAATTTTTGGGGCATGTTATTGAAAATGAGGGAGTTAAAGTGGATCCGGCGAAGATTGAGGCAGTTATGAGTTGGGAGAGGCCAAAGACTCCTACGAAAGTGCGAAGTTTTCTAGGATTGGCCGGATACTATAGAAGATTCGTCAAGGATTTCTCGAAGATCGCCACGCCATTGACCAAGTTAACCAGAAAGAATCAAAAGTTTGAATGGAGTGCAGAATGTGAAAATAGCTTTCAAGAGTTAAAACAGAAGTTGGTAACAGCTCCGGTGTTGGTACTTCCAGATGATCAAGGGAATTTTGTAATATTCAGCGACGCTTCACATAAGGGTTTGGGTTGTGTGTTGATGCAACACAGTAAGGTAATAGCATATGCGTCAAGACAGTTGAAGCCGCACGAGTTAAAGTATCCGACGCATGACTTGGAACTAGCCGCCATAGTGTTCGCACTCAAGATTTGGAGACACTATCTCTATGGAGAGAAGTGTGAAATCTACACGGATCAGAAGAGTTTAAAGTACATTTTTACTCAGAAAGAGCTCAATATGAGGCAGAGGAGATGGCTGGAATTGATCAAGGACTATGACTGTTCGATAAATTACCATCCTGGAAAGGCGAACGTAGTGGCCGATGCGCTGAGTCGGAAGGAGAGATTGAATATGATGATAACATCAAAAGAGTTATCTGAAGAAATCGGAAAATTTGAATTGGAACTTTGTGCTTATGGGAAAGTCAAAGAAGTTTGTCGTGCAATGACCTTTCAGCCAACACTAATGGAAAAGATAAAGAAGTGTCAAGAGGAAGTAATGGAAAAAGAGAAAAATCAGTTATCTGGAGAAGAGATTAATACTAAAAGGGATGAGCAAGGAATACTAAGGTTTTCATCCAGAATATGGATTCCTCATGTACCTGAATTAAAGAATAAGATCCTCCGTGAAGCCCACCATTCGAAATTTTCAATCCACCCGGGAAGCACCAAGATGTATCAAGACTTAAAGAAGAACTTTTGGTGGCCAAATATGAAGCGAGACGTGGCAGGATGGGTTGCGAAGTGCTATACTTGTCAGAAAGTAAAGGCAGAACATCAACGACCAAGCGGATTAATTCAGCCCCTGAAGATTCCAGAATGGAAATGGGAAAATATCGCTATGGACTTTATAGTAGGACTACCGCGAACAAAATCCGGACATGACGCAATATGGGTTATAATTGATCGTCTTACGAAGTCGGCGCATTTCCTTCCAATAAATGAGAAGTCGTCACTGGACAAGTTGGTTCATCTGTATGTGCACGAAATCGTATTAAGGCATGGAGTACCCGTATCAATAGTTTCAGACAGAGATCCCCGATTTAACTCGAGATTCTGGAAGCAATTTCAGGAGTGTCTTGGCACGAAGTTGAATATGAGCACGGCGTATCACCCGCAGACTGATGGTCAGAGCGAAAGGACGATTCAAACAATCGAAGACATGTTGCGCAGTTGTGCAATCGATT